>NC_050580.1:189304128-189564128 GCF_011100635.1 Trichosurus vulpecula | reverse complement strand
CTTGAAGGCAGGGACTATTTTTGCCTTTATTTCTGTTCCCAGCATTTAGTGTACTTAATGAAGGCTTGTTGACTTGACTTGAGGAATTATCTTTGGCATGGTTTAGAGAAACTAACCTCCTAACAGGAGATAAATTACATACTAAAGCATAAGAAGTGATATAAAAATTTTTAAAAAATACCTCTTATTGGACATGCAGCTGAACAGGAGGACAGGAAGGTTGGAGAAATGTGAAATGACAATGGACTTGAACTGTGTCTGTATGCACAACCCAGGTCAACTGTTTTGATTAAACTAATAGTACTGCTCAGGTAAACCATTCAGACAAATAACTGATTGAACTGATGTGTCAATTCAGTGAAATTGGGTATGAGTTTGTGGAGACTATTCTGAATGCCTACGGCATCACTCTGGAGCTCAGAGCCGACACAGAGTGGTGTGATTGCCTCCAAAAGGCTCATGCCACTCCTTATGAACGAACAGTCATTCAAACCCCTTCCATGGTGCTGCCTGCTCCCTACTTAATGTACCACTGGAAATGATCTTTCCTTCTTTAGAATTCCCATAGCAGGTAATATCTTTCTAAAATATTTATCTTAGTCTATTCTGTCCTTTCTTTCTTGGGATTTGGGAAAGCACAATGGGAGGTAAGGGATTTGTTTGTCCTATCCAAAAACTTAAAATTATACTCCATGTTGTACTGTCCTTTCAAGGAAAGCTTTCATAGTAGCCTGCGGCCTGAATTCTTCCAAAAGATACACCTATTGCCTGAGAGAGTAGGAATTTCTGGCATTAAAATTATGTGCATTTATTGTAATATTAAAAGCCATCCCTTGTTGCATACCACCCCCCTCATGTAGAAAATCCTAGGCAAGTACCTACCTAAGGCTAGTCCTAGCTCTGATTACACTACAATTGTTTGTGTATTTTTTCTTATCTATTTTACCAGATTGTAAATGCCTTAAGAGCAAAGATACATAAAATGTATGTTTTCTTGTGCCTATCATAGTGCCTTGCATATACTGAGTGCTTCCTAAACACTTGTTGAATTAAGACTGAATTAAATATAGCCATTGTAACATCTAATTAACTGAATGTGATTATTCTGAGATTGCTAAAATAAATTCCTTCAAGTGATGGTATAGTTAAGAGCATGGGATTTGAGATTAGAGAGTTTGGGTCCAAATCCCAGCACAACCATTTACTAATGCAATATGGGACATGTCACCTAAATGTTCTACATCTAAGCTGAGAAGCTGACCTTGAAGGAGCCTTCCAAATCCAAATGTATAATCTATGAACTGTTATCTACTGCTTCTCTTACATGACTCAACCAAATATCACGGTCATATAGATCCAAACAAACACATTACAACCTTGGTTCTTAATCATCTAACTGGAGACTTTAGTTTTATCGAAACTAGGATATTTCTAGCGATGAGGAATCCTTTGGCACCATCCAATTTTGCTATATTCACATACACATGGCTTTTACAGATGCCATGTCTCTTTCGTTCCCCTTCACATTTCAATTCAATCCACTCCAACAAACATTTAAATCTGACAAGTTTGGCATGACAGTGGAAGGAAGAGGTCCAGAAACACAAAAGTGTCACAGTTCCTAACTTCAAAGAGCTTAGATTCAAATACAGAGAATGAAACTTGTTCATGCAAAATAAATAAATAAAAGTAGCACGTGAAAATATGATCAGAAAGGGTCAAACAATGTAACATGGAAGAACTGGGGATACACTTTAAAATTTATTTACAAGTTATTACCAGCAGCTTACTTGAAAGTTACATGTTTCTTTCCTACTAAATTTCAGCAGAAAAATGAAAACTAAAGAAAGCTAAATGGCATAGTTTCCAGTTTTCTCATTATCTAATCAAGGACAATAAATTCCTACTATATGCAAGGCTCTCTTCCAGTCCCTGGATCTATGAAGGAAAAATGACAACTGTACTTTAGTTGTTTTCTGAGAAGGAATGATTGTCTCCCATACTCCTAACTAGACACAGAAAGAAAGGAATCAGTTCACCACTTTTGCCAAAATGTTGACAACAGTGAGAGCCTAGGAACACCAGTCCCACTTCTGATGGTGCCATCTCTACGGAGCTGTTGAAAATTAAAACAGTTGAATCTTGTGAGCCTATCTGAAATATGGTGGTGACAAGGATGAGGATGATGATGAGGAGGAGGAGGAAGATGATGATGATGATGATGATGACAACAATAGCTAGCATTTACTGTTTACTACATGCGAGGCACTGTGCTAAGCAAGTGAAAATTCTTCTTTCCCTTGAACCTCACAACCATCTTGAGAAGTCAGTGCTGTTATTAGCCCCATTTTATTTTATTTTTTGGAGGGGGGAAGGCAGGGCAATTGGGGTTAAGTGACTTGCCCAAGGTCACACAGCCAGTAAGTGTGTCAAGTGTCTGAGGCCGCATTTGAATTCAGGTCTTCCTGACTCCAGGGTCGGTGTTCTGCTCACTGCGCCACCTAGCTGCCCCAGACCCATTTTATAAATGAGGAAACTAGGAGGGAAGCAGAGGTTAAGTGACTGGCTCAAGGTCAACCAGCTAGGAAATTTCTAAGGTCATATTTGAACTCAGGTCTTTCTGACAGGCCCAGCTACCTACATGCTGCCTAGATAAAAACAAACGTTCCTATCTTCTGATGATTGTATTTAGTTAGTCAATAAACATTTATTAAGCACTTCTTTTATACCAGGCATCGTATTAGATGCTAGGGACATAAAGGGAAAAAAACCTCTCTTCTCAAGGAGTTTACATTCTAATAGATGAGACAAATAAATAGATAGTTATATACAAGACACATATAGACTGGCTAGAAAATTTGAACAGTATTTTGTGCTTTTTAAAACATAGGAAAATGTACTATCATTTCATCTTCACAAATCTGTGAAAAGAAGGAGAGGCCTTACCCTTTTATAGACATGAGAAGACTGGAACTCATAGCTAGTGTGCAGTGGGATTAGAAGCAAGATCATTCTGACTCCAAATACAGCACTAATCACAAAACAATGAACACAGTGCTCACACACTTATACAAATGCACATACACACATAAAAGGTGTGGTATAATAAAAACCTTGAAAAACTTGCTTTGTATATTTTTTTTTATCTCAATCATGTGTGTGGTTAGGAAGGTATTCTAGTTTGAAACCAAACCTATCTGTTTACCATGGGCACAATCTAAAATGCTTGATGTCATATATAAAGTCTCCTTAGTAATGGAATGACAAATGTCACTAAACTGGGCATACCTGGTGATACCACAACTAGATATATAACCCCAGAAAGACAAAGAAAGAAGAAAAGGATCCGTATTGAAAAAATTATTTAGAGCAGCCCTTTCTGTATGTTTGGTGGCAAAGAATTGAAAATAAACTTGTTGCTAGTCAACTGATGAATGGCTAATGAACATAATAGAATACTATTGTGCTATAAAAAAAATAAAGAAAATGAGAGACAGAAAGAAAGGATATTATTTGTACAAAGTGATCTATACTTATTACAAGAGAGCATCAACTTATACAGTGGGGACCAAGAGTTTGAAGGGAATGTTACTGATGTGAAAAGAACTGATCATCAGTAAAAGTTTTAAAAGATTCGCACAGGGGATGGAACCAAGACAATGGAGTATAGTCTAGGACCCGCTGATCTCTCACAACATTCACCTCTAAACAACTTTAAAATAATGCCTCAAATTAAATTGTGGAGCAGCAGAGCCAAGAAAAGGTCAGAGGGAGACATTTTTTTTCAGCCTAAGACAACTTAGGAGGCCCTCAGGAAAGATATGTAATACTGGGATCAGAGCAGGCCTGAAGCATGGCAGGAGCACCATTGGTGGATGTTTAAGGAAGCCATGACAGCAGCAGAAGAAGCTTTGGATGCCTTTGGACAAAATATGGTAAAGGGGTTAGAAAACTAGTTGGATAAATATTACAGCACGAAAACAGGGACTCGCATGAGCTCTCCCCCAAATCTCTCCAAACATCTGTGAAAAATGACTCTAAACAAATTCTAGAGCCACAGAACCCATAAAATGACAGAAGGAAACAAGTCTCCAGCCCAAGATGGCCTGGGTGGTAGCTGCGAAGGGTCTAGCATACTGTGCTAGGAGCAGAGCACATCCTAGTTTGGCACCAAGCTGTAAGAGACCAGGCCGGAATAGACCAGGAGGAGCAGGCCTCAGGGCCCTGAATCACCGAGCTGTGGAAGTTTCCAGACTTCTCAACCCATAAAACCAAAGACAACATAGCAGGTCAGTGGGAAAACTGTTGAACCTGGGTGAGAGAAGTGTACAGTCCAGCCCCAGTCCCAGGGCAGCAGAGGCGGCTGCAGCGGCGGCAGCTACAACAGCAGTGGTGGCTGCTTCCAGAGTTCCATGCCCACAGATGGTGGGGGAAATCAGGCAGCTGATCAGAGCCAGACTATAGGGATCTTTCTGCTGGCACTGAAGTCACATTCTCTTGCTTTGCCCTGCTTGGATCTTGGTCGCAGTACTGGTTGGCAGTCCTTGGGGCAGGAGAAGTGCTGATGTGGCAGAACTTGTGGTGGCTGTGGAGAGGGAGTCCTCCTGGTAGTTACAAGACAGAAAGGAGTGCTTATACTCACAGACCAGAGCACAGGCCATGCAAGGAGTATCATACCACCTCAGAATAGAAGTAGCTCTGAGAACAGCAGTGCAAAACCCCTGAAGCTTGGGACAAAGCACTCTCCACTCTAAAAGGAGTCACACTCTGACAAAGAGCTCAAAAGTCAAGTAATTGGCTGGAAAAATGAGCAGGCAGCATTAAAGGACTGACTATAGAATCTTTCTTTGGTGACAAAGAAGATCAAAACATACAGCCAGAAGAAGTCAACAAAGTCAAAGAGCCTACATCAAAAGCCTCCAAGAAAAATATGAATTGGTCTCAGGCCATGGAAGAGCTCAAAAGGGATTTGGAAAAGCAAGTTAGAGATGTAGAGGAAAAATTGGGAAGAGAAATGAGGGTGATGCAAGAAAACCATGAAAAACAAGTCAATGACTTGCTAAAGGAGACCCAAAAAAAATGCTGAAGAAAATAACACCTTAAAAAATAAACCAATCCAAATGTCAAAAGAGGTCCAAAAAGCCAATGAGGAGAAGAATGCCTTAAAAGGCAGAATTAACCAAATGGAAAAGGAGGTCCAACTGACCACTGAAGAAAATACTACCTTAAAAATTAGAGTAGAGCAAGTGGAAGCTAGTGACTTCATGAGAAATCAAGAAATTATAAAACAGAACCAAAGAATGAAAAAATGGAAGACAATGTGAAATATCCCACTGGAAAAACCACTGACCTGGAGAATAGATCCAGGGGAGATAATTTAAAAATTATTGGACTACCTGAAAGCCATGATAAAAAAAAGAGCTTAGATATGATCTTTCAAGAAATTATCAAGGAAAACTGTCCTGATATTCTAGAACCAGAGGGTAAAAGAAAAATTGAAAGAATCCACAGGTTGCCTCTTGAGAAAGATCCCAAAAAGAAAACTCCTAGGAATATTGTAGCCAAATTGCAGAGTTCCCAGGTCAAGGAGAAAATATTGCAAGCAGCCAGAAAGAAACAATTTGAGTACTGCGGAAACACAATCAGGATAACACAAGATCTAACAGTTTCTACATTAAGGGATCAAAGGGCTTGGAATATGATATTCTGGAGGTCAAAGGGGCTAGGATTAAAACCAAGAATCACCTAACCAGCAAAAGTGAGTATAATACTTCAGGGCAAAATATGGACTTGCAATGAAATAGAGGACTTTCAAAGATTCTTGATGAAAAAAACAATAGAAAATTTGACTTTCAAATACAAGAATCAAGAGAAGCATGAAAAGACTTTCCTGAATCTGATTGCCTTGCAAACTGGTCTGCCATGTCAGACGTAGCAGAAACATTACATGTGTGTACTGCAGATACACCTGGTACTGCTGATACACCTGGAAGAGCCTATGTATATGTCAATGGGGCCACAAGGTCCACATAGAGTCAGCAGCAATGTCTCCAGAGAGGTTCCACGGCAGTCTTTTTCTCACTATTGAGCAAGTTCTGCTAGGAACTGCCCCAGTTGAACTTTGCTACCTATGCTGCTAGGAGCCAAGAAGATGAGCTTTGTATCTAAAAAGATTATCAAAACACAATGTTCACATTGTTCTTTTTTCAGGGGGAAGGCCAACCAATTGGGGTTAAGTGACTTGCCCAAGGCCACACAACTAGTAAAGTGTGTCAAGTGTCTGAGGCTGGATTTGAACTTAGGTCCTCCTGACTCCAGGGCCAGTGCTCTACTCACTGCCCCACAATGTTTATATTGTAACTATTGCAGTAACTTGTGTTTATACACATATGTGTGTATATATAATGTATTTTTATATATGTACATACACACACACATATATATGTGTGTATATATATATATGTATATATATACTGTGCCACCTACTTGCTCATATATAAAATATATAAATAATGTAATATATGCATCTTGTACATTAAATTGTTATATTAAGCTAAAAAAAACCTAAGTGTAATTCTTCAGGGGGAAAATGGATATTTAATGCAATAGAGGACTTCTGAGCATTCCTGATGAAAACACCAGAGTTGAATAGAAAATCTGACATTCAAACACAAAATTTAAGAGAAGTATAAAAAAGTAAACATGAAAGAGTAATCTTAAGGGACTCTATAAACTTAAACTGTTTACATTTCTATATGGGAAGATGACACATATAACTCCTAAGAACTTTAACATTATTAGGGAAGTTAGAAGAAGTATACATAGAGAGTATGAGTGTGAGTTGATTATGTAGGGATGATTACATGTATGTGTAGGGATGAATTAGGGGAAGGGAAAAGGAAGAGAGAAAATGGGGAAAGCTTTCTCACATAAAAGAGCTTTCAAGGAAGGGGAGGGGTGGCAGGCAATGTTTGAACCTCATTCTCATCATCATTGGTTCAAAGAGGGAAGAATATAAATACACACACACACACTCAGTTGAGTATAGAAATCTATCTTACCCAATAGGGAAATGGGAGGGGAAAGTGATAAACAGATATGGAGAGGGGGGATAATAAAAGAGAGGGTGGATTAAGGGAGGCAATGGTCAGAAGCAAAGCAGACTGTTAAGGAGAGACTGAATAAAAAGAGAGGGGGAAAAAGATAAACAAGCAAATAGGATGGAGGGAAATACAGTTAGTAATCATAACTATGAATGTAAATGGAATGAGTTAACCCATAAAATGGAAGCAGATAACAGAATAGATTAGAAACAAGAATCCAACAATATGTTGTGTATAAAAGACACACTTGAAACAGAAAGACATACAAACAAAGAGTTAAAATAAAGGGCTAGAGCAGAATCTACTACGGTTCAGGTGAAGTGAAAAAAAGGCAGGGGTAGCAATCACGATCTCAGACAAAGCAAAAGCAAAAAGAAATAATCAGAGAAACTACATTTTGCAAAAATGTACAATAGACAATGAAGTAACATCAAAATATTTTACAGCAAGTCTCTCTGATAAAGACCTCATTTCTCAAATATACAGGGAACTAAGCCTAATTTATAAAACTAAGAGCCATTCCCTAGTTGATAAATGGCCATGGGATACGAACAGGCAGTTTTCAGAAGAAATCAAAACTATCTATAGTCATATGAAAAAATGCTCTAAATCATTATTGTTTAGAGAAAGGCAAATTAAAACAACTCTGAGGCCCCACCCCATACCTATCAGAAATGAAAAATGCTGAAGGAGATGAGGAAAAATAGGTACATTAAGGAACAGTTGGTACAGTTGTGAACTAATCCAACCATTCTGCAGAACAATCTGGAACTATACCCAAAGGGTTATAAAACTGTGTGTATCCTTTGATCCAGCAATATCACTATTACTTCTGTACTCTAAAGAGATCAAAGAAAAAGGAAAAGGACCTATAGATACACAAAATAACTTATAGCTCTTTTTGTGGTGGCAAAGAAATTGAAAAGATGCTCATCAATGGGGAATGGCTGCCCAAGTTGAGGCATATTATTGTGATGAAGCATTATTGTGCTATAAGAAATGACAAGAAGAGTGATTTCAGAAAAAAAGTATGATAAAACCCATATAAATTGATGGAATAAGAAGAACTGGGAGATCACTGTGCACAGTAACAGTAATGTTGTAATGATGATCAACTGTGAAAGACTTGGCTACTTTGATCAATACAATGATCCAAGACAATTCCAAAGGAATCATGATTAAAAAATGCTATCCATCTGCACAGAGAAAACTGATGAACTCTGAGTGCAAATTGAAGTATAATTTTCTCACTTTTTTTTGCTTTGTTTTGCAATATGGCTAGTATGGAAATATGTTTTGCATGATTTCACATGTATAATTGATATCATATTGTTTGCCTTCTCAGTGGGCGGCAGAGGGGTGGCAGGGAGAGAGAGGATCAAAAAGAATGTTAAAAATAAATAAATAACATTTTTAAAAATTCACATAAAAGAGCAGAAGGAAGTTCAGAAGGAAACACAGACAAGCAGGGCTTGTTATTATTGTGTTAAATTTAATATATACTATTTAAAATGCAAACTACATATAATAGAAATTCACTGTCATATAACATCTTTTTATGTTCTTAAAATATCCATGTTTGTTGATGGCCATAATGAAAAAAAACATTTTATTAATTAAAAAAATAAAGTTCCCTTAGTGAGTGATAGAGTAATACCAAGGGAATCATGGCATAAAATAAGAGCATCTGAAAGGATTTGCCTGCTCACCCCTAAAAAGAGAAGAAGCCCACATTTTTCACATTTTATGGAATGACCTGGAATTGTAGAGGCGGAAGTGGGGAGAAGTTATCTTTAAGAACATGCTGAACCTTTTGAGAATGTGTCAAGAATCAGACCAGACAGAAGAGCAAACCTTTCAACAACATGCTCTGGACAGGCAATCAGAAAGTCAGTTAAACAAGATACTAGCAATTTCTCCAAATTGAAATCTAATTTCTCACCTCCATATCATTGTCCAATGCCTGGAATGAATTTCTTCCCCATCTTTACGTTTCAGTATCCTTATCTTCCCTCAGGTTCTACTTCTCCTATGAAGCTTCCTCTGATTTCTCAGCTCAACCCCAATCAGATATTCTCTCCTTCATCCAACGCTATGTAATATACAAGGTGTCCCAAAAGTCATAGTGCATTTTAAAGCTAATCAGGTTTAATAGCTTAAAATTACACTAAGACTTTTGGGACACCTTGTATTTATCTGTAGCGTCTAATATTCCCCCAGAAGAAAGAAATCTCCTTGAAGGTAGGGACCATTTTAGTTTTGTCTTTGTATCTCCAGGGACAAGCACAGTGCCTTGCATATAATCAGTATTTAATAGCTGTTAATTTTTATTGAAATGCATTAAATTGATTCATGAATCATCATAAAAATCAAATATCTCGATGTCCTGGGACTCATCACATCCTACTGGCCAATTTGCCACATATGGCAAACAATAAGTACTTTGGACAATAATTTTATAAACTTTCCTCAATCTTTCCTATGTGGAGGTTGACAAATTTGTACCCAACAGTTTCCCTATGTGTATGACTCTTTTAAAAGACCCTCTAAGAAGGTTAAACTTACACAGTTCCTAAAGCAAAACATCATTATTAGTTTGAAAGACTGAAAAATACAGAATGGGCTAAACCCTCACCTACAATGAAAAGATACAACATTGAAGAAAAACATGAACAAATTCCTCAGAATCCTGCCATTTCTATTTCAAGTGTAGGTGTCCAATGAATAGGATTTAACTTTAAAAATATTATACTTACCATTTGCCACCAATGGATATAAAAAAGGAACAATGGGTAGAAGATGCAAAAAGGTAAACTGAAGCTTGATATAATAAAAAACAAACCTTCTCAATAAACAGTGCTACATAAAAGCATAATAGACTATTTGGGATAGTAGTAGGCCACCCCTTATTAGAAGTCTGCAGGGAAAAAGTGGGAGGTCCACTTCTTGAGTATGCTGTAAAGAGGACTCTTTTGGGGGTAGGGGTTAGGCTAGATGGCCACTGAGGTCCCTTCCAACTCTGAAATTCCATTCCATTGTAATTCGGTCTTCAAAAGCAAATCTTATTTTTTTTTTTTGAGATTGGGTCTTCTTCTCTTGGGCTGACCTCAATATCCAAAACACTCTCCTTCCTCATCTGTCTCCCAGCTTCCCTGGCTTCTTCAAGTTCCAGCTAAAGCCCACCTTCCCAGTCCTCCCAAAGTTTAGTGCTTTCACTCTAAGACTACTCACACTGTACCTTGTGTATATCTTGTTTGTACATAATTTTTTCAAGTTGTTTTTCTCATTAAACAGTGAGTGCCCTAAGAGCAGGGGGCCATGTTTTGCCTTTATTTGTATCTCCTATGCTAAACATAGTGCTAACTTAGTACAGCAGGTGCTTAATAACTGCTATTTGACTGACAGTCTTTTCCTCTGTCAAATAGAGGGAAAAAAAGTATTTACTTGCCACATTTTTTTGTGATCAAATGCAATGATATATATAAAGTGTTTTACAAACCTTAAAGTGATATATAAAGGTCAGCTATTACTATTATTCATATGTACATGGGAACATTTGCTATTTCTATATACGTATATCCAAATTAGACAGGACCTCAAGATTCAATTATTCTGATTTTCTACCGCTCCATAAAGATGCCCCCACAAAAAGGGAATGGTATTTCTGCACTCTTGCTGTCAATGACAGTTTGGCGAATGAGACCAACCAATTCTTTTCCTTCTCTATCCAATTGGTTTAAGTGTGAACAAACACTGACAGAGGCTTTCCTTCTCAGAAAACACCCAAAGGAACATCAGTACAGTTGAAAGGACAAAGCATCATTTTCATAATAGTCCCTAAGGCTGTTCCTAAAAAAACAAAAACAAAAACAAACATAGTGAAGTATGGCTGAAAATTAAAGAAATTTATCTAGTAAACTAATTCCTTCTCCATGCCAAAAAAAAAAAACCCACACACAAACGCAACAAAACTATTCCCTCATTACCTGGATATAGTTAATTCTCTCTATTCTCTGTGAAAAAATTATCCATAATCTATCTACATCAAATCTTGCTTTCAAATTTTCACTGACGTTTTCATTTGATTGACTCAAGTAACTTTGACATAAATAAGAGCTGTGTTTATTCTAGATCTATAAAAACTATAAGAATGTTTAAACTCAAACAATCTGCCTCCTCAACCACCCATCTGGAAGATATAGACCAACAAATGATTTATTTCCCTGCCCTCGAGAAATGGTAGGTATTTTGCATTAACCTGAAAAATAATATCATCTTTCCCCAATATGAAGTAAGTATATAAAGGCGGGAGGGAACATGCATTTGTTAAGAGACTACAACGTACAAGGCATTGTGCTAAGCTCTTTAGAAATATTACCTCATTTGATAAATTGATTTGTAAAGAATTGTAGGGGCAGCTAGGTGGCCCAGTAAACAGAGCACCAGCCCTAGAGTCAGGAGGACCTGAGTTCAAATCTGACCTGACACAATGTGACCCTGGGCAAGTCACTTAACCCCAACTGCCTTGCCTTCTCCCCTCAAAAAAAAAAAAGAAGAAGAATTATAAGGAGAAAAGCAGAAGAATGGTGTAACTGGTTCTGAAAATTACTAGTTGAACAAATGATTTCATCTCTCTCAGTCTTATTTTCCTCTTCTGTAAAATGAGAATATTTATACCAACTTATAAAGTTGTTATGAGGAAAATGCTCTGTAAAATATCAAATGATCTATCATCACCAAATCTACATTATCTAGATTCTGACCCTTAACAAGTTTCATTTAATTGTTTTGTTTCAATGTTCTAATTCCTAGACCAGAAGCATTCACAAATATAGAAAGGCCCCTTGAAAGTCTAAATTCTTCTGATCCACTTTTATTTGCTCTCAATAGAAGTGTTTATCTTTACCATTGTGGATAATCTAGATCTGACTGTCCTGACCTGAGCTGGTAATTTCTTAAATTCTATGTCTTTATATGCAACATACACTTGGCATACATTGACACATATTTAAATTTGGATATAGAAACAGACACACCTTGCACGTGCCATCATAAACCCATAAACAGTTCTCTTCACTTGTGTGGATAATCTAGGGTTAGCTTTTTTTTTTTTTTGAAAGTGGGGTCTTCAGCCTCAGGTCTGAACTGTTCGGATAATTTTGCAAATTCTACCTTTTTATCCACAACACAAATTTTGCACAAGAGAGTTTGAAATAGATTTATAGTGTAAATGACAAACCCTTGAATGTGAGATGTTTCACAATAAAGATAAAGGATAAAGAAACAGAGATGTGATATACTTAGGTTGGGCCTATATGACCATGGTACTTTGAATGAGGCAGGTAATAGAAATTTTGAAAATATGGCCATTTGGTAGTTACCTATACTTTCCCCTTTCTCTGAATATCCTTCAGATAGAAATTTAAAATGTGCTTATGAAGTAATTCCAGGTCTCTATTTGTAATAAGTTGGCTGATGAGTATAGCAATGTTCAGGCAATCCTCAGGGCTTGATGCAGCGGTCTCATCAGTAAAGCTACTCTTCACTTCCTCTTTAATAAATAAGCACAGAATCATACCTCTTCAAAGTTAGAAAGAATGTCAGAGGTCACCTGCTCTAGACACTACCCATAATGCATACCTCATCCAAAACATTCCCAACTATAATGATCATTAAGCCTCCCTTTAAAGCCCTTTAGTGATGGGGAACTCACATAGTAGAGGAAACTCATTCCATTTTTGATAGCCTTAATTATTAGGCAGTAATTTTTTCCCTTTCATTAAGCCAGAAATTTGTCTCTGTAATTTCTACATACTAGTCCTAATAGTATTCTCCAGAGCCAACCAGAATAAGTCTTCTATGTGAAAACTGTTCAGACACTGAAGATAACAATTTTCTGTCATCCCACCTTCTTCCTCAAAGTCTTGAATTCTCCAGACTTCGCACCTCCAGTTCATTCAGCCAATCCAAGTGGAGCAGTTTCAAGCTTCCTCACCAACCTGCTTATCATCCTCTGGATCATTCAGGCCAAAAATAAAGGCTCATCCATATAAATGGCCATTCAGATTTACAGAATACCATCTACATATTCACCCTACAAAACTAAAGCAATGCTATCTCTATCTTTCTTGATGCTTATTTCGGAAGTCCTTCAAAATTAACAGACATGTTCCACTTTCTACATTAATGATCAGATAGTACTTTGTCATTTTGCTGGAAGTTATAGATGTATTTAGTGCACTGTTTGGGGATTTTACTACATTTTTATAAAATGTACTAAATATTCAGGTGAAAATGTAGAAAAAAGTATTTATTATTAAGCACCAAATTCATTATTTAATAGATTTAGGAGGAGCTTGCAATTATTAATTTACAAAGTTAATTTCAAGGACATGAGTTTTATCCTGGACTGAATTTACAAGATGAAATACTTTACAAATTATGTAGTCTTCTGGAAATACCATCACTCTAGCCATTCTCAGAAATATTATGCATAATCTACTTAAACAGGCCTTGTTATCTTAATGTTAAAGCCATTAGGTTAAAAGGGACTTGCAACAACAGTAATAACAAATATGATACATTTTCTGGATGGTATCAGCTGCTGTAGTTCAAAATAACATATATCCTTATAGCATCTGCAACACGCTGAAAGATAAAATTAGCTTTGGGCTAATTTTGTGCTTGCTTTTCAATGAGACACTTCTCACATCTAAAAAGTGACCTTGTACAAATATTAGGCTAATGGCTTTTATATGCATATACCTGAGTATTTATTTCATTCATAAAACACTGTACAAATATTATACATCTGCAAGTGCAGGTACACTATCACTTGCCATAGAAGTTGCTCAGATATGTCAATCTAGTGTCTAATATTTTAATTACAGAGTTCATCCAGTTATCTGAATGATCTAATTATGCTACTAAAATATCTAAAGAAAATAACTTCTACATCAAGCAACGCAAAGCAATTATTGTTAATCCCAATTGCAAAAAAAAAAAAAAGGTAATGCTTCATACAGTAACAATTTAGAGAGGTTCCCTGGATCACCTTATTTATTTATTCATTCATTCATTTATTTATTTGTTTATTCATTTATTTATTCATTCATTCATTCATTCATTTATTTATTTATATGCAGGTATTTGAAATTTGGTTCTTATAAGAAATTGGTCCAAAATGAAAGCATTCTCTGGAATCTGAAAGAAGGTAGGGAAATATGTACGTTATACTTTCACATGACTCTATATAATAAATCACCTTCCTTTCTTAAAGTTCCTAGGCCAGAGCCTTTGAGGTGGCATAGTACTTTTCACAATAACCCATTTTTATTTTCAATTATCCTTTTTAAACTTTATGAGCTTAAAGACAAAAGGAAAAGTGGCTTCCACCACATATTTATGTGCCCATCCACATATACTTATGCACCCATACCATTTCATATAATCAAGACTCATAGAGATTTCATATTTCCTATGTATTTTCTATAGAGACCGATACATTACATATTTACACATACATCCTCACTCTATCCCACCTAGACCAACCTTACCACTTTTACTGAGATTCCCAAAACTAAGTATTTAAGAATCTGGGCAAATAAACTTACTTGTAACTGAGGCTTGAATAAAAATGTCTTGGGACATTACATAGGAAATTAGTTTAATGACCTAATTTATTCATAATTATTATTACAATTAGTAGGTGATAGGATACCCTCTAGTGGGGCAGGCAGGTCATACCTCTGGTAATAATTTTCGATAGCCTCCACAGTATGATGTTTAGCATGCGTTCTCTTTATATGTTTCTGAAACAAAACAAAAAGAAATTTTGTGTTGTCTTAAATTCAAGTTGTGAAGAACATGTTTGCTGATCACCCATCCTGACACACCAATAGCAAGAGTTTGGGGAGCACGGTAGTTGCAGTTGGTCTTTTTTTTTCCTTAGGGTTCTATGAACCAAGGCATTTTTGTCTCTATCTGTTGGCAGGTACGCCTCCAGACTGTACCAGAGTGTACTATATATGTAAAAGCCAGAAGGGTCATAGTAATTGAATCTAAATAAGTTTGCTTAGGGTTGCAGAGGGCAAAGAAGAACTTGTTTCCCCTTCCAACCCTTGTATTAATTTCCCCTCAATCCAATTCCATCCAAGTCCCCTACACTCGAGTTTTACAATCTGATTGCCATTTTTAACGGGGAAGAACATTGCTTAAAAACAACTTATTTGAAAACTACAAAAAGTAATTCCATAGAGACTTGCCACTTGACTGACACCTGTCATCTCATGATAAATGACTCCATTTTCTGCCTCTCTTGCCTTCTGCCACTCCAGCAATGGTCATTTATCATCATCTCTGTCAGCAATGGAAAGCAGCCCTGACAGTGCAAGTCAGCAAACATTTAGCACATGGAACCACGCAACACAGGGAAATTATTATTGTCAGAATAATAATGGTTTAGCATAATTTATTACAGGTCCACCAAATAAGCAAAGGCTAGATGTTATTAGACAGATGGATGGGTAGGCTTGGCAGGCATCCACTGAGACTCAGGCGGCGCTTGATGTGGAAAAGAGAACATCCTCCAACCCAATCAGAAAGCTGGCAGTTCAATTACAAAGAAATAAAGGGACATTCATCATTCAATTAGGCACCTGTCAACCCTCACAAAGGAGAAAACTTCTAACCTGGTACTCCTGGGAGAAGATGCTCAGCAGAGTGGACTGCGATTGACTGGAACAAATAAAAGAAGGACAAAGTTAATTACTGGAGTGCACTGCAAAGAAACAAAAGGGAAAAGAGCTTCAAACGTAGGCCTGCTGCCCTGTAATCTAACAGAACATGAAAACAAGTGTGGAAAAGTTGTTCCAGATGAACACCTCAGACAAAGGCTTCCTGCTGCTAGGTCAAGGAGAGAGAAAAAGGCAAAGAGGGAAAATACAGCTAGTTTCAAAGCCAACAAGCATATTGTTTGGGTTGGGCTTTTTTTTCTTCTTTCTCTGTGATTTTTGTTTTTGTTTCTGCTTTAGAACCCACCCAAGACATCTCCGAAGCATGTAGTGGTGCTAAAAGGGGCCCCCAAGAAACAAAAACAAACTACATTTCTATTAATAATTGACGGGACTCAATTGCATTAGTGGTTGGGAACATGCCGTTTGTTCATTGGTAACATATTGAAATTCATTTTGTTAGCAGCCAGGGAACCTCTTCAGGAGCTGTCTAGGATTCAGGAGAGAAACTTAGCTCTCCTTTAGAAGCAGCATATGGGACCACTGGAACATTCCCACTGAAACTGATGTGCTTTGAAAATAGAAACTTTCACAGCAGGAAGCTGAGACTCCCAGGAGTCGGTCATTTCCAAAGGCTGCCATAAGCCTCATTCATCTAAGACTGCACTCAATGTCAAACACCTGGCAGGGAAGCAACCTGGAAAACATTCTTCCCAAGTGGGAATTTTTCTCTCTGAATTGTTAACATTTAGAAATGGGACAAGATTTCTTTTTTTTTTTCCTCCCTCTCTAAAAGGCAATCAATACTCCACTGCTACTGCTTCCAATTGTCCTCAGTGGATGTATCTACCTCATTGTATGTTGACTACAATTAATTACTTCTGATATATTTTCCTACCAGATGCAACTTGAACAAATTACAGTGCAAATAAATCGACTTTTATGGCACAGCAAAGCACTATGAATAATTAAAATTTTGTTTTTTTAAGAAAGCAACTTCTTTTAAAGCTCATCACAGATAATTTTGTGATTAAGAAACAAAAGTGATTGGAGCCATACTTCTTTACCAACTAACATAATTGTGTGTGTGTGTGTGTGTGTGTGTGTGTGTGTATGTGTGTTCTTTTAAAATGATCACCCTTAGCATGACATCATGGATCTGGCTTCAAGGTTGTCTATGGTGCCAGTTGATATAAAAATAACAAAGTAATCACAACTGCCTAGCGAAGAAAGCAAGGAAAACCAGAGCACCACTGAGCAGATAAGCTGAACAATCCTAAACTAATTAGGCTCTATCAAGTGCAAATTCATAAAAGACATTAAACAATTCTTTCTCCTCAAAAAGACAATTGTATGCCCTCAAACCATTCTAAATACCCCCATTTAACTCATATCTACAGGCTCACATAGATACTATGAATTTGTGTCCAAATAATGGGAAAATTAAGGTAAAACCATTCCGACCTATAGAATAAAACAGTCAGCTAAGTATTTGTGATGAATAACCCTCCCCACTACATGTACATTCTTGAATATCCATTTTTGCTGTAGACAGAATGACAACTTCTATGAACTGGATGTAAATGAATTTGCTTGTAAATGTTCATTTGTAATGGAAAGGTTAGCAGCCAAGAGACTGGCTGGAAATAAGTTAAACAATGGAGAAAAAGAAAAATTGTGGGTGGCCAGAGTGGACTTGCACATGTGTGTATGTGCAAAGGGGCCTGAGGCAAACAGTTAAACAGTTGGAGAAAAGTATCAGTGAAGAAAGAAGTGGTTAGAAATGAGAAGCTAGAACAAGATTTAGGCAACGTGAAAAGCTGTAGACAAGGCTAAAAGTTATGAACCAGAAGGTTCCAAGGACTACTTTGATAAACTACTAAGCCTTTTGACTCCTTCAAACCTATGAAGATACATTAGATTTGTCCAAGACAATCAAGAAAGGAAACAAAGAACTGTAGTCGGTTTGATCCAGAGAGCTAGAAGAGGAGAAATGAAATTTGTCTTTCCATCAAAATGATACCTACTTTAGCAGTGATGTGCTGGTAAATGTTTCACAACTACTTCTCCAGAAAACAAACAAACTCCCCTCCAAAAAAATCCACAACACACTTTTAAGTTTAATCTGCATTATTATTTTATTAATTAATTTCTTAAGGCAAACCAATTTTTAAAAAAGCAATAAATCAAGCCTTGAGTTGCAGCATTTGCTGATTGCCAAGGGGTAAATACGCCAAAAATTTAACAATTGGCTCACTAGCTGGTATGAGTAGCCACCAGCACACCCCTGGACTGACTACTGCATCATCGGGTACACAGTTTTTCAAATATAAGAATAATTCCTCCTTGCTTTGGGAACATATCTCTGATATTCTTATAGAAGTCAATGGGAAATCTTGACTTGAATACAAATTCTATCTTCATGCATGGTTTTCTTTATTAAAAAAATTGTTGATATATTTTTGTCATCTTCATTTCCACATATAGCCCAAAATGCCTGTCCTTGAAAGTAACCATGAAAATTAATCACCTAATCCTCTCAATCTGTTAATGTAAATAATGTAAATCTGTTTAATGTAAACAAATACCTTTTTCTCTCTATTTTTCCTTAGCAGTCAAGCTCCTTCCTTATCCAAGGAAGCCATCTCTCATAACAAAAAATGGTTCAGCAAAACTAACCAACACATCAATCAAGTATGATGGTATATGAAATGTTGCACTGGATTGTCCTCCATTACTGCAAAGAAAAAAGGAAAGGGGAGTATTTCCACATCTTTCCCAAAACCAAGCTAAGTCATTATAATTACTTTATGTTCAGTTTTGTTCATTTGTTCTTGCCATTTACATTCTCATAGCTGTTATGTATACTGTTTTCTTATGGTTTGGCCCATTTTTACCTCTGCATCAGTTCATAAGCTATCTTGGACTTCTCTGAGTTCTTCATAAACATTTTTTTTCTTATGATAGAGTAATATTTCTTTTTACTTATATACCACAATTTGTTTATGATCCCATATGTGACTTTCCAGGAACACATCTAATATGTAAAATGAGCTCATGCTATATTTGAGTATGGGCATAATATGGGATTATTCTGGGAACTCTACAGTAAGTAAAGGCATATGGTGAGGTTCTGACACAGAAGAAGCTGGCGGAGTGTGCAGCTCTCCATACTCACCCCTCATTCAGCTCTTCTCTTTTTCTGACTCCATGCAATAGATGGAGACTATTTCTCAACTTTCATCAAAGTAAAAAACCTTCTAAATGACATGTAGAGATGAAAGTATTTAGTTCAGTAGTGGTTCACTATCAAACCAGATACTCTTTAAGTGCAAACTGATTTACTTGGAGGAGAGGAGATGACTTGTGACGTTATACATTTCTTCTAAGAGAAGCAGTTACTTTGCTGGCCTCTAATTAATTAATTTTCCTAGCAGACTACAGACACTTGAGCAGTTATTAGAATTCTAGTGTATGGCGCAAACACTTAATTTCAAATATCCCTACTTGAACACTTGTCCAAAGTTGTATTTATAGAGGACTTTATATAGTACAAAGTTATTAGCCAACCTGGAACTAAACTTGTAATTCATTCTCAGGGAAAGAAAAGCATCAAAAAGTTAAATGACTTAACCAAATTTCCCTTTTATGTAAACTGGACCTGTGATTTCTATAAGGTACAATGAAGGGAACTACTGTTAGAGATATTCCCTCCTACTGCACAGTATCAGCAAGTGACATGGAGAACACAGGGGTTGGTTAGGTGACTTGTCCAAGGTCACATAACTAGAATGTGTAAGAGAAAGGACTTGAAACCAATCTTCCTGGCTCCAAGGTTGGCCCCCTAACCATGTCACCATCGATTCACTTTCTCTTTTATCTGTGTATAAACAATGAAGTTATGGATATGGGTTGCATATCTGTCTTGGTACAGAGTTTCCAGACTAAGGAATTCTCCATATCAACAAAGTCATGTGTCCCAAAGCAAAAAAAAAAAAAAAAAAAAGTTGATGAAAATTTTAGAAGTCAATCCCTTTGTTCTGAAAGATGATATCATAATGATGAATAAGAAACATGACAATGAATAAAAATACTAGTGTAAAATCTCCTCCATAACAAGTGATATTGGGGCTATCTGTGAAGGCCATGGTCCACGATGACCTAGTCACTTCTGGGTGTTCTCCCTCTGTCTTGAAGTTAGCATGATACTTTTATTCAAAAATTAAAATCAAAGTCAGTAGGATACAGTGCCCCTGACTTCAGACACAAAAGGCATAAGCTGAAGAATATGTCTTGTAAGAATTACCTGGCAAAGAGCTTTAAAAAAGACAATCAAGGAAGTAAATATAAAGGCCAACATGGTGAGATCTTATGAGATGCCATATCAAATCCTGTGTGGCAGTTGGAAAAGCTGTCACCATGACATAAAAAAGTAAAAGATAGAGACTTGGTTCTTCTCAGCAATGCAAAGTTCTAAGACAGCTCCAAAAGACTCATGATGGAAAAAGTGATTCACATCCAGAGAAAGAATTATGGAGTCTGAATGCAGACTGAAGCACACTATTTGCTCGCTCTCTCTCTCTCTTCTCTCTCTCTCTCTCTCTCTCTCTCTCTTCTCTCTCTCTTTTGTTTTTGTTATTTTTTTCTTCCTCATGGTTCATTCAATTGGTTATAATTCCTCTTTACAACTTGACTATTGTGAAAATATGCTTGATGTGAAGGTATATGTAGAACCTATATCAGATTACATGCCATCTTGGATGGGGAGGGAGGAAAAGAGGGAGGAGGAGAAAAATTTGGAACTCAAAAACTTGTGGAACTGAATGTTGTAAACTAAAAATAAATACATCTAAATTAAAAAAAAGTAAGATCGTGTATTTATAACATATCCTTGAAACATTTTACTAAAATGAACAATTAAAGTCACTTTGATTGAAAAAAAAGTAAAAGATAAATGTTGGTAAATTTTTCCTCATTCATCCTAAATAATAGGGGAAGGTGGCATGATATGAGGTTGGGGGTGGAGGGTTAATAAAGCAATCCAAAAGAATACATAATGCTTTTCTGTCAGCTATAACATAGAAAGGGAAACTTACCTACCATACAATTATTACTTTTAAATGAGATAATTTAAAAAATTGAAATTAATCTAATAAAGATGATATAAGAAAGTAATATACTAAAGTACATAATAGCATAAACAAATAAATTCTATTCTATTATATATACAAATGTGTAAATAATGCACAAAATGAAGAATATAATAAAGAATATATTTAGTAAATAGAAGAAAAACTTTCAGAAATGATAAATGATGCCTTAAAAATAAGAAAGAGGAAAAAACTGGAAAGGTAGCATAGACTGTACAGGGCACTCTTGTAAATATCAAATGGAATTTTCCATTCTTTTTCCTACAGAGTATTCTAACCTGATCCACATCAGGTTAGTAAATTTAAAGAGATTATTTGGGAAAAGACATTTACTTGTGGAAGCAAAAGCTTAATTTGAAAAAAAAAAAAACCTTAAAAATGTTAGGAGCACAAGAACTGCTCAATTCCTCTGCTCAGATCTTGATTTGACTTTCCTACAAAAAGTATTACACACTAAAAAAAAAAATCTTACTTTCCTTAAATAATTTTCCAACCCATGGTTCAGAGGCCATGCCATCAAGGAAAAGAAGTTCTTACTCTCCTCAGTCCTCATGACTCCAACAGAGGAGAGATGTGAGAGTGTCACCATGCCCAGATTAAAAAGGTGAGAGCTGGATAGCCTTTTTAGTGTTTGGGTCACAAGAATCATATAAAGTAAGAAAGGCCTGAATGTCTCTTTAATAATGAAGAGCTTTTGTCTTTCTCTACGAGAGATTCAATAAGCAAAACAAACCAACAATTCTTTGTGGCAGAGTTAGAGGGGTAAGGCGGGAAATCAAACCTTTTAAGTTCTTACCAGCTGTAGCAGTCACAAAAAATAAATAATAACATCAGATCAAAAGATACAGGATATGAAGGAAACTTAAGGATTGTGTAAAGGACTTGTCAAAGGTCACTCAGGTAAGAAGTGACAGTGATAAGATTCAAACCCAGTGCTTCTAATGCTGAATCCAATGTTCCTTCCACTACATCACTGCTTCTCTATGCCTATATTCTATACCTAATCTGTTACAGAACACCTAACATCTTCTTCTATCATTAAAATAGAAGAACAATTTTTTTAAAAAAATGGAAAAGCCAAAATTCTGTGTTATTTTAAAATCTCAGATTTAAATTCTGAATCTAAAAATGCAGACTCAGTTCAAAGAACACCAACTCATCTATATTGCAATCAGAGCGTATCACAGGATTTAGAGCTGCAAGGGAAGGAACATACAGAAGGCAAAAGGTGAGGTCACTGGCCCTGGCCCATTCTGGTATTAAGTTGCAGAGAGAAGATTCCAATCATAAACTGAGCCCAAATCCAGTGCTCTTTTCACTATCTTTCTTATTATTTAAAAAATGTCTTAGAATAAGTATGTCCTTAGAATGAATAGTTTAAAACACTTTGGATTTTGTTGTTGTTCTGTCATGTCCAACTCCTCACAACTCCATTTGGGGTTTTATTGGCAAAGATACTGGAGTGGTTTGTCATTTCCTTCTCCAGCTCACTTTACAGATGAGGAAACTGAGGCAAACAGGGTTAAGTAACTTGCCCAGGGTCACACAAGTAGTGTGTGAGGTCGCATTTGAACTAGCAGTTCCTGACTTCAGGCCCGGCACTCTATCTGCTGCACCACCAAGCTGCCTTTGTATTTACCTATATATTTATAAGTTGGACTCAGTCCATGAGAATGTAAGATGCTTTAGGATAGGGGGTAGAAAAGTGACATGTGCTTTATATCTGTCTCTGTATCTATTTCTAGCATCTAGCACTATGCTAGCATATAATAGTCATTGAATAAAAATCTATTGAATTAAATGGCACATTTATATATGTATATACATATGTATGTATAAATATAAATGTATATACATCTTCAATAATTTATTCATGCAAGAAATATTTATAGTCATATCAACTCATCCAGGAGGCAGCATGGTGTCCTAGATAATATTCAAGGCTTAGAATTAGTCAAATCTATGTTCAAATCCTGTATCTGACACTTAACTGTATATTTAACCTTGAACAAATCACTCCACTTCAATGAACTCCCAGGCAACTCCCTTAGTGGAATTTATCTACTAAGTCATAGTCATGACTACTTTTAAAGTAAAGTACTTATTCTGAGGAAACTGGGAAGCTTGTACGAACTGATTCAGAGTAAAGAGCAGAACCAGGAGAACAATTTATATAATAACAGCAATATTTAAATAAAAAAAAACCTCTGAAGACTTAAGAACTCTAATCAATGCTATAACCAATCATGATTCTAGACCACCAATGGTAAAGAATGAAATTCCTCCTAACAGCGAGGTGATGAGATAAACACCTATATTTGGATATAGCCAATGTGGGAAGTAGTTTTGCCTGACTATGAATTCGTTACAAGGACTTTGTTTTTTTTTGTTTTGTTTTTTTTTTTGCACTAGGGGGAAAAGTAGGTGGAAGTGACAGTGAAAAAAGCAATGCTTTTTAACTGGAAAAAAAAATTTTTTAAATACCTACTCAGAAAATCTGTATTCTAATTCCACCTTTGCCACTAACTAGATATATCACTTTGGACATACCATTTATTCTCCATATCTCAATTTCTTCATCTGTAAAATGAAAGTCATAGACTAGACGATCTCTTAGGTGCCTCCCAGCTCCAAAACTCTATTTTATTCTGTTTCCTGATTTCATTAGAGTTGTAAGTACCTGTTCTCCCACTTTTAATTAAATTTAGGTATCAGCTCTTCAGAGGAAATCATATATATAAATCAAATAAAGAAAGTACTAATCTAGCTGACAGATACTTAATTTCTCTTGCAAGCCCAGACTTTTCACTACATTTATCTCTCAAATGATTCCAGTAACTTCAACTCAATATAAATATTATGTATATTTGCACAAAATGTTTACCTTCAATCTTTTAAATTTTATAAACCCAGAGCTTTCTTATACAGTGATTTCATCTAATTTTTCCTTTGATAGGTGAATAAATTTACGTTATAAGAAATCCTATTCATTTTTCACATTTTCAGTCTTAGCTATTTGAACTTAACAGCACCAAAACAAAATACAGATTTAAGGAAAGGTATGACAAAAAATTTTCATGTCACGTGAAACTAATTTTATCAAGAGCATTACAAATTGCAACTGAAGATTATATTATGTTTACTTCTGAGGTGTTCACACTTCACACAAACCAAAGAGAACAGATCTGGGATTACTAGCAACCTCAGCAAGGCAGAAGTTCAATTTTTTTGTGTGTGTGTCATGGACATTGACACTCTGGTGATGCTTTAGACTCCTAAAAATGTCTGTAACTGCATAAAATAAAATACATAGGACTACATAGAAAGCTGACTATGCTGAAATTTATTGTTTAGTTGTTTCAGTTGGGTCCCACTCTTCATGGCCCCATTTTGGGTTTTCTTGGCAAAGATACTGGAGTGAGTAGTATGCCATTTCCTTCTCCAGCTCATTTTACAGATGAGGAAACTGAGGCAAACTAGTTTGTGACTTGCCCAGGGTCACACAGATAATATAAGTGTCTGAGGCTAGATATGAACTCCTGACTCCAGGCCTGGCACGCTATATACTGCACCACAACGTTATCAAAAATTTTAGGTCATGGAACCCAGATAAAAAATACTTTAGGGTAATCCCCTCCTTTGTAGATAGAAACTAATCCTATAACATTCCAAATATTGGACATGTGTAGGATCATAGATCTAAAGCTAAGAGAGAACCTACAGGAAACAGGGAAGCCAATAGAGTTTTGACTTGCAATATGTACCTCATAGACTTATGATATAGAGGTTAAGTGACTTGCCTCCTGCCACCTGAGGAGTGATGGCAGAGGTGAGATTAAACCCAGGTCTTCTAATGCCTAAGCCAACGTTAATTTTACCATACCACACTGCCTCAAATTCAGCTGATGACAAGCTGAAGTGTTGGGAAGATAGAGTAAAGAAAAAGAGTGCTTGGTATAGTGAATTTGCAAAGGACAAACCGAATAGACAGTAACATCAATGTTTATTTAAGCCTATGATACTACAGGGGTTTAGAAAGAGGAAGGAGAGAAAGAAAAGAGGTTTCTTCAGTTTAATTTATAAACTGGGATAGAGGCTCACAGTTAACTGATTAATTAATGAGAAAGACTACATTTCTACCAATTTATTAGGAAATATTAGAACATACTCGTTGATTGCCTCAAAAACTAGGATGAAAATCAATACATAAATGATCCAGTAGAAGTTGGAGAGATAAGCATTCCACCCATACTACATGTGGGATCATATCTTATGACTGTTACACAGACGCAAAATATGAATATATAAAAGTTAAATAAAATACAAGGGAATTTGGAGTTGGAGCAATGGCAGCTGGGAAAATCAGGAAAGATCTCATGTAGGTAAGAGATGGCATTTTAGTTGAGCTTGGAGAGAAATTTTCTTTTTAAATAAAGCTGAAAAGTACAGATTGTAGAAAGCACATAATATTACCACTTCATGGAATTCAGGGAAAAAAATCTTTGTAGCATGCTTCTCTGATACAGGTCTCATTGTCAAAATATTTAGAGAATGGATCTAAATTTACAAGAATGAGATCCATTCCCCAACTGATAAATTGTTGAAGAATATGAACTGCAAGTCTTAAGGAAAGAAACTCAAGTTATTTATAGCCATTAAAAAAAAATCCAAAGGTTTTCCTTCACATCCACTGGATTGGCAAGGCTGACAAAAAAGAACATGTCAAATGCTGTAGGGGCTGCAGGAAAACAGGTGCATCAATGCACAAATGGTAGACCTTTGACCTGGTCTAGCCATTCATCAAAGTAATATTGAACTATGCTCCAAAATCCCCTAAACTGTGCGTGTCTTTTAATACAAGTATACTACTACTAGGCCTATCAAACAAAGAAGAAAGAATTCTATATGCCCAGAAAGTATTTATGGCAGTTCTTTTTTGTAAGGGCAAATAACCATGGAAGCAAACAGGGTACTCATCCATTGGGGAATGGCAGCATACATTATGTAACAGGCATGTACTGGAATATTACTATGCTGTGAAATCAATCTTGTTAGCCTGTTATAAGTGAAGTCTTGGCAGGGTAGGCAATATTCTCATAAATTAATTGACATAAAACCAAAAACCATAATTTTTTAAAGAGTACTTGGACTTTACCCGATATAGAGATAACAAATCCATCCTGGAAGAGGTGCAATTTTAAGGATGCTTAAGGATCAAGGATTAATTTTCAAGATAATTCAAATTGAGGAAGATTCCAAAAGAGAATGCAAGAGATCATGGATGATAACCAGAAAAGATTACTGATACTACTGAACGATATGCCTATATTCTCATATCTATACTAAACTTCATGAACATATGTACACATTGAAGAGAAAACAAGATTCTTGGAACTATACCCAAAATGTTACCTTTTGACCCAGAAATACCATTACTAGATCCTATAAATTCAAAGATATCAAAGAAAGAAGAAAAGGGCTCACCTTTACAAAAAATATTTATAGCAGCTCTTTCAGTGGTGGGTAAGAATTAGAAATTGACCAGGTGTCCATCAATTGGGGAATGAATGAGCTATGGCCCATGAATGCAATGGAATACTACCACTGTGCTGTGAGATAAGATAAAAGGGATGCTTTCAGAAAAACCTGGGAAGACTTGCATTAACTGATGCAGAATGAAGTTAAGTAGAATCAAAAGAAAAATGACAAACAACTTTGAAAGACTTAGGAACTCTGATCAACACAATGACCATTCCAGAGGGTTCATGATGAAATGTATTATTCACCTACAAATAGAAAAGTAATGAACTCTGTAATAGAATAAAAAAAAATTTGGACATGGCCAATATGGGAATTTGTTTTGCTTGACTATACATATTTGTTACAAGAGTTTTGTTTTTCTTGCTTTCTCAGTTGGGGAGGGGAGAAGTAGAAAGGAGAGAAAGTGGATCTTTAAGAAAATGAAATCAAATTTAATTTAAAAAGTAATAAAATTACATAAGATTCTATGACATGTAACCGGATTGATACCTTTATTTAATAATTTGCTGACTATTAACACCAAGCAAAGCATTAAACGAGAAGATAAATTATCACAGAGTATTCACTCGTCATGGAAGATGTCCTTTGCAAGGTATGAACAGAAGTCCCTATCAATAATGAAGCTCTACAGACATTCCAGCTAGAAGATGATATTGCACTAAATGAAATAAACCTTGCAATGCTACAGAATATTGTTCATGAGAACTAAGACCACTCCTAAGAGATCAAATGAGCCATACACAATGGAAAAATAATGTGTAAGAAAAATATATATTTACCAAATTATGACAGTCTTGAACAAGTAGTCCACAGAATTAGCCCATTAGTGTACATCTATAGACATAGATATATAGCTATACGTAGAGATCGATCTATCTTGGACAAGTCCTACAAGTGGCTAATTGGTTAGGCATAAAATTAAGTATGAGGAAATCAGACTGGCTGATATTTAGAAGGTTGCATGATGCTTTTATTGACTGCAAGCTACTTTATAACACAAATAATTTCAAAGTAATGTTTCGAAGGCCACACTTAGAATACCACTGAATACCACATTTCCAGAATAATCAAAAATGCAGGTGATGAAAGAGTAATGGGATGATGCACATTAAGAGTACATAGGCTACTTCGCATTACCAATGATGACATGTATATGAGAAATGGTGTAAAAAAACAGCATCAAGGATATGTATGAGCTGAAAAGGCAGCAGTCTATTCATGCATTCAGAGTAGGGGATAGGAAATGCATAGTTGAATGCTATACTAGTACACACAAACCATTAAAAGAACAAAACTCCCTATCACATTGGGCAGATCTTCCATTGGAAGATCATGGAAATTCAATACAAAGACCATTAATTTAGTGTCTATGATGCCCATTGCACTTTGCTGGGTGCTGGTGCTACAAAGAAAAAATTAAATAGTCCCTGGCCTTCAAGAGCTTTCGTTATATTGAAGAAAACAAACCATAATAATAACAAACAGAAGTTCAAAAAGCGAGACTACTAACAACTGGAAGAGAGGTCAAGGCAAGCTTCATTTTTTTATTTTTTTTTTATTTTTAGTTTACAACACTCAGTTCCACAAGTTTTTGAGTTCCAAATTTTCTCTCTCTCCCTCTCCTCCCCCATTCCCCCCAAGATGGCATGTAATCCGATATCGGTTCTACATATACCTTCTCATTAAACTTATTTACACAATAGTCAAGTTGCAAAGAAGAATTATAACCCAATGGAATGAATCATGAGAAAGAAGAAATGAAACCAAAAAAGGAAAAAAAAGAGAGAGCAAATAGTTTGCCTGAATCTGCATTCAGACTCCATAATTCTTTCTCTGGATGTGCATGCAAGCTTCATTTTTGATGCAGGAGTTGGCACCTGAACTGGGCCTTGAAAGAAGGAAAGGATTATGGGAAAGGGAAGGATGAGGAAAGAAAGCCCTTCCATGCATGGAGAGTCATGGGGATGGGGGAAAAGGAGGTGGCCTGTGTGAAAGCATAGAGGCAGGAGGTGGAGGACCAAGTCTGGGGAATAGCTAATAGTCCAGTTTGGCTGGAAAGTTAGGGATATGCACAGCATAAGAAAGCATAGATAAATAGTAATCTACACTAAGGAAAAGAGCACCTCATTAATGAGATCATGGATTTGTTGAAGTATTCAAGCAACAATTAATGAGAAAGTATATTCCTTCCTGAATGTTCAGTGCCTCTAAATGGCATCAATGTCTTTCTTGTTCCTATTCTTCTTTTTACTATGTCAAACAGCTATGCTGTTTGATATGCCCAAGAGATAACAAATTTCCCCCAGTACATGGATGAGCATGGAAGAAAAAAAACATAGTTCTTCAATCTTCTCCCCTGCCTCAAAACCCCATGATGTTTCCAATAATTATTCCACAACCACCCTACCATAACAATAAATGCCACTGAGAGCGTTAAGACGACAAATGGAACATTTGAGAATGCATTAAGTCTTTCTCGTGTTGAAATAAAAAAGTTTGAATTAAACCACAAACCTTTTTATATCCTTGATTCTTGGTCATAGCACAATCTTTTGGGACTTACACTCAGCACCTGATAGCTTTTATTAACAGACATATGAGAAAGCACCATCTTAATTTCTGAAGCCTTCAAATGAAACTAATTTAAGTGATATTCTTATAATTGCCTCCCCTGTTTCTTTCTTATTTAAGGTAAATGAGAAAAGGAATAAAAATGGAATTAAGGATTCAGAACTCCAAAAAAGGGCAATTTTTTTTCAATCTACCCCATGAGAGGGAGTCACTCAGGTTTCATTTCCTTAATTACTGACTTTTGGCAGAAACCTCATTTTTGGTGAAATTAAATATCTTCCATTTCAGGTCTTTGTCACTCTTCATCTATCTATCTATTTATCTATCTATCTATCTATCTATCTATCTATCTATCTCTCTATCTATCTATCTATCTACCTATATTGTACAGTAGGTGCTCTAAAATACTAGTTCATAAAAATGTCCAAAATACCTCCAAAAGAACTAATATCTCATAAATTTAAAACAAAACCTGTTGACAGAGACTAATAATTTTATAGTGCATGAAATATAGGATGTATACGGCAAGCACACTCTAAAGCTGTTTAACTAAATTGTGTCTAAAACTTATCAATCTCCCTCAAAAGTTTGCAGGATAAAGGAGGTTGGGCTAAATGATCTCTAAGAACCCACTAGATTTAAATCCCAGGATCTTCAATTCTGTGATGTGATTTTAAAAAAGTAGCTATTTGAAAGATTTTATATTATTTTAAATCATGTATATAAATCTTTAGAAGGTCAGACTTTAAAAAAAAACAGAACTGTGTTCTGTTATGTAACATGGGTGGGTAAAGAGGCATTTTTGTTAATTAATTTACTAAAGAGTTACCATTTATAGTGCTGGACTTAGACTCAGAAAAACCTAAGTGCAAATCCACCCTCAGATGCTGTGTGATTCTAGGCAAGGTGTGTAACCTCTCAGACTCAGTTTCCTCAACTTTAAAAAATGGGGATGATAATACCACCTTCCTCCTGGATTACTGTGAAGATAAAAGATGATATCTGTAAATTTCATTGCAAACTTTAGAGTGCAAAATAAATACTAGCTATTATTAACTAGATGGCTAGTTTAAAAACAATATAATATGTTTGTTTCTTTGACGAATCAAAAGTTCTTTCCTGGATCCCACAAGTACCCCCGGGTCATCACTTTAACAGTAAGTAGATATGAAGAAACACTAGTTAGTAGAGACTTCTAACCAAAAGAATAATGGATAATCAATAAGATGGTTCAGATGTACTGAAGGAGAGACTAAAGGTTTATCAGATTCAACACAAATACCTTCTTTGTGAAACAAAGTGAGAGGAACTAGATAGAGGGAAGCCTAAATCATCTTCAAAAATGAGATTTACTATGTTTTAAGAGAAAGATAGGAAATTGTTATGTATTGCTTTGGGAGTCATGCCTAAATCAGCTGTCTCTCTATAGTCAAACCAACTTGATAAAGCAAAGATCAAAATTAATATAGAGATGAAATTTTTGAAAAAAAGATTTTAAAAGATATGGTATACAATTAAAACAAGCCCAACCTAACCTAATTAACCAAGTCATTGAGACTTGAAAAGTAGGAAATGGATAGTGGAAAAATCAGACATCAGCTGGAACAATTCCATAAAGAAATTTAACCAACGTAAATCAACCTCCATAACAAGGATTTTAAGAGTCTAGAAAACATTCCAGATAACAAACACTTGATCCTCTTATCAAGCAAACAACAAAGACAGCTAAGGGCATTACAATTTTAGAATATGAGTGAGTTTGTAAAATCTTATAGAGAATGACAATGGAAAATACTGGAAATAAGAATAAATGTTAATTAAGAAAGCCTTACCAGGAACCCAACTAAGTAAAATCATCATGATTGCATGAGGAAAATACTGCAGACCCTCTTAAAGCAGATTTATAACCATTCAAGAATTTGTTTATTATCCACACAGGATAAAATCAAATGGATAAAGAATGCCTATTGTCTAGACTATGATGTGTAGATGAAAGGACAACCTATAGAATACAGCATCGTGAGGGGCGGAGCCAAGATGGCAGCTGGAAAGCAGGGACCAGCCTGAGCTCCCTGCCGAGATCCTCCAAAAACCTATAAAAAATGGCTCTGAACCAATTCTAGAACGGCAGAACCCACAGAACAGCAGATGGAAGCAGGGCTCCAGCCCAGGACAGCCTGGATGGTCTCTGGGTGAGGTCTATCCCGCACCGAGCTGGGAGCTGGGAATGGAGTGGAGCAGAGCCCAGCCTGAGCGGCGTGGACCAACAAGACCAGCAACCGGGCAGAGCATGCCCTAGCGCCCTGATTCAGTGAGCTGCGGCAGTTACGAGACTTCTCAACCCACAAAACCAAAGACTGCTGAGAAGGTTAGTGGGAAAAGCTGCGGGAGTGGAAGGAGTTCGCGGTTCGGCTTCCAGCCCCGGGGGCAGCGGAGGTAGGGCAGCTATGGCTGCTGCTGCTTCCGGCTCCAGGCCCACCTGGTGGGAGGAATTAAGTGGCAGATCAGAGCATGGGTGCACAGCCTGCCGAAGATCTGAGCCCAGTTCGGGTTGGGGGTTCTTGGGGAAGGAGCAGTGCTAGTGTGGCAGAGCTGGCACCTCCCCCCAAAACGTGGAACATAGAACTCTGTAGTCTACAAGCAGTCATACCCCACTGAAAAACTCAAAGGTCAAGTTAGTTGGCTGGGATTATGGCCAGGCAGCGAAAACGCACCGAGATTCAGTCTCAGACTCTGCATTCTTTCTTTACTGACAAAGAAGACCAAAACATACAGACAGAACAAATTAATAAAGTCAAAGAGCCTACAACAGAAACCTCCAAGAAAAACATGAACTGGTCCCAGGCCATGGAAGAGCTCAAAAAGGATTTGGAAAAGCAAGTTAGAGAAGTAGAGGAAAAATTGGGAAGAGAAATGAGAAGGATGCGAGAAAACCATGAAAAACAAGTCAATGACTTGCTAAAGGAGACCCAAAAAAACACTGAAAAATACACTGAAGAAAACAACACCTTAAAAAATAGATTAACTCAAATGGCAAAAGAGCTCCAAAAAGCCAATGAGGAGAAGAATGCCTTGAAAGGCAGAATTAGCCAAATGGAAAAGGAGGTCCAAAAGACCACTGAAGAAAATACTACTTTAAAAATTAGATTGGAGCAAGTGGAAGCTAGTGACTTTATGAGAAATCAGGATATTATAAAACAGAACCAAAGGAATGAAAAAATGGAAGACAATGTCAAATATCTCCTTGGAAAAACCACTGACCTGGAAAATAGATCCAGGAGAGACTAATTTAAAAATATTGGACTACCTGAAAGCCATGATCAAAAAAAGAGCCTAGATATCATCTTTCAAGAAATTATGAAGGAGAACTGCCCTGATATTCTAGAGCCACGGGGCAAAATAGAAATTGAAAGAATCCATCGATCGCCTCCTCAAATAGATCCCAAAAAGAAATCTCCTAGGAATATTGTCGCCAAATTCCAGAGCTCCCAGATCAAGGAGAAAATACTGCAAGCAGCCAGAAAGAAACAATTTGAGTATTGTGGAAACCCAATCAGAATAACCCAGGATCTGGCAGCTTCTACATTAAGAGATCGAAGGGCTTGGAATGCGATATTCCGGAGGTCAATGGAGCTAGGATTAAAACCTCGAATCACGTACCCAGCAAAACTGAGTATCATGCTCCAAGGCAAAATATGGATTTTCAATAAAATAGAGGACTTTCAAGCTTTCTCAATGAAAAGACCAGAATTGAATAGAAACTTTGACTTTCAAACACAAGAATCAAGAGAAGCATGAAAAGGTAATCAAGAAACGGAAATTGCAAGGGACTTAATAAAGTTGAACTGTTTTGTTTACATTCCTACATGGAAAGATGATGTGTATGATTCATGAGACCTCAGTATTAGGGTAGTTGAAGGGAATATGCATATATATATGTTTATGTATATATATATAAGTGAATGTGTATGTATGTATATATCTATGTGTATGTGTGTGTGTGTGTGTGTGTATATATATATATATATGTTAAAGAGAGAGAGCAGGCACAGGGTGAGTTGAAGATGAAGGGAAGATATCTAAAAGAAATAAAATGAAATTAAGGGATGAGAGAGCAACATGCTGAGAGAGGGAGATAGGGAGAGATAGAATGGGGTGGATTATCTCGCATAAAGGTGGCAAGAGGAAGCAGTTCTGTGGGAGGAGGGGAGAGGGCAGGTGAGGGGGGAATGAGTGAACCTTGCACTCATCAGATTTGGCCTGAGGAAGGAATACCATACATACTCCGTTGTGTATCTTACCCCACAGGAAAGAAGAGGGAGGAAGATAAAAAAAAAAATAAAAGGGGGGGGGGATGATGGAGGGGAGGGCAGATGGGGATGGAGGTAATCAAAAACAAACACTTTGGAAAGGGGACAGGGTCAAGGGAGAAAATTCAATAAAGCGGGATGGGTTGGGAAGGAGCAAAATGTAGTTAGTCTTTCACAACATGAGTATTGTGGAAGGGTTATACATAATGATACACATGTAGCCTAGGTTGAATTGCTCGACTTCTTAGGGAGGGTGGGTGGGAAGGGAAGAGGGGAGAGAATTTGGAACTCAAAGGTTTAAAATCAGATGTTCAAAAACAAAAAAAAAAAGTTTTTGCATGCAATTAAAAAATAAGATACACAGGCAATGGGGCGTAGAAATTTATCTTGCCCTACAAGAAAGGAAGGGAAAAGGGGATGAGAGGGGAGGGGGGTGATAGAGGGGAGGGCTGACTGGGGAACAGGGCAACCAGAATATACGCCATCTTGGAGTGGGGGGGGGGAGGGTAGAAATGGGGACAAAATTTGTAATTCAAACTATTGTGAAAATCCATGCTGAAAACTAAATATGTCAAATAAATAAATTTAAATTAAAACAACAACAAAAAAAAGAATACAGCATCACTGACAGATGATTCAAATGGACAATAAGCTGTGTCCAAAGTTAAACAGAAAGAAGAGAGTAAGCTCAATTGGGAGAAACAGCAGAGTTGTTTGTAGTGACTCCAAGTTTCTCCTTTTTTTTTTTTAAGAAAAAAAAAAGGCCCATCAAAAAAAAAAAAACCAAAAAACCAATACTTTCCTGGCAGCATTATATGGCTATGAGTTACAATTACCGTCTCCAAAGAAGTGACTACAAGGACCACCCAAAGGGTAATGAAGAGGCATAAGGTGGGCAAAAGCAAATGACAATACATTACAAAGAAAGAATAATGTAGAAGAAACAGTGTAAAGAATATGACCGAAGGAATCGATGGCCAAAAAAGAAAGGCCAAAAATGTGGCAAAAATGTTGGATAGCTGATGGACAGTTCCAACCTCCACAAGTGAGCTTATGAAGTTAAGAGAATACAAGGGAGGGCCCCAGCACTTTGGGAGGACCGCCATAATGAATTTACAGGAGGGCATAGCCAAAAGTTACATAAGATGGGCAGATAGCAATGGGTTATGATTTACATCACATTGATGATATATACCTGAATAATACTGAATAAAATGAATTTGTAGTACTTAGTCATATACATAACAGGTACTAGCATTAAGATAATCAAGTCAAGATGAACCTATGCCTTGAACTTCCACTTTTTTTCCAAAAGAGTTCAACTCAACTGGTATATATCTATTACTCAAAGCAGGCAATATGCATCTACTTGTAAAAAACATATTTCCTTTCCATACTAGGCTGTGGTGGTGTACTGAATGCATTTCTTAAAAACGTAACTCCACTGTAGTGAAATACAGAATCCACAAACTTTACATGCTTCCTAATTTTATAACAGTATATCTTACTTAGCATTCTATTCTTCACAAATTTGGACATGCGTATGGCGAAGACTCTAAAGAGTCTTAATATTTGAACTTCCTGAATCTGATTTAAGAAACATAAGCTGATCCTCTTGTCTGCATCAAGATTACATCTCTCGGCTTCCACCCAAATCACTGGGAATCATACAGATTTGCCTTCTCTGCTACAAGCGCTTAGGAAAGTCAGAATAGCACTACATCTAAGGAAGTGCTATCTGTGCCTGACTGGCAGAATGCCAACCAAAATATTCTGAATTCTATTCTGGAGTCTGGGACATATACATTAGGACCTAAATATATTTCTTTCAAAGATACCCCGAAGATGTTCAAATGTAGGCAGCCCCATGCTGAAACAAGCATTACTTTCAAATCTGCCATTTAAACTTTGCCACATATACAATTCCATTTGCTCACAGGTAGACATCTTTTCAATGAATTGTGTGTCAGATGGGAAGAAAAAAAATAACATAGATACATTCAACATAAGGCTAATTTATGGCCTCACTAAATCTAGCAGACTGAAGGATTTCATTTACTCTAGCAAGAACCCTTATACCAAAGCAAATCTCCTGAGAGCACTTGAAAAATCAGTACTGGCCAGGTCAACAGCCTAGTTAAGGCTTTTCTGAGTATTATCATTCTACCAGGCACTGTCCTCCAACTTACGAACAGCTAACAGCTACAAGTAATGGGCTATAAGCTTGTGCCTAGGAATGGAAGAAAAAGAATAAAAGACATCTAAAAAGATTTTCCAGAAATCTTTAGCAGTAGTTTTTCTGTGCAATTTAAAAAAAAATTGGTTGGATTTAGATGTAACATTATAAAAACAAATTTATGTTCATGGTTTTAGAAAAAATATATGAAGAATACTATCTAAAAATACTATTTTTAAATGACTGTATTCAACCTGAACTATTCCAGAACCCACATGGACAAGAAGTTAACAAGTGAGAAGGAAGGTAAGAAAGATTGAAGGAAGCAAGGTAAGGGTGTAGTTTTATGCAAATCAAGTGTGTAAGACGGCAATATTCCTAATATTCGTAGTCTTAAACACTGGATTTTGTTTTTACTATGTGAAAGAAAAGACTCTTGCTTTACAAAGAGAAATGTTCCAGTTCATTAAGAATGTGGAAGGATGGAATAAACATTCAATTAGATGACATGTGAGCATTTAACAAGCAGGAAAGTTATTGTAAATTGAGATTAAAAAAAAAAACTGAATGCATGATCATCAGTGATTCCAAACTTCACAAGAGGAAAAGGACAGCATCCTTGTTCTGCTAGTCAGAGATAAAGGTCACTGAAAACTGTTGCACCAAATGCACAGGAAAATACAAAAATAATGTAGTCTTGGCTGTCACTCTGAAGATAATGAATACAACAATGTCTAAAAGTTTATATCAATGAACCATCGCTGGAGAAGGCCAATGTTCTCAGAGATTTTGCCCATGCTGAGACTGTGAATAAGGATTCATCTGGAGCCACAGAATCGTAGAATTATTTGAAGCTTTAGAGTTCATTTTATCCAACCCAATCATTTTACAGCTGAGAAAATGGAGGGCCAGAGAGACCAGTTAATTTACTCAGGATTACACAAGCAGTGGCAAATCCAAGACTTCTAGAGGGAATTCCTAAGATGGCAGTGGGGAAAAAGAGGGAAAGAGGGGAACAGATTACAGAGAAAGCAAAAACATTAAAAACTAATTTATATATCTCCTCAAGAACTCTGTGAGGTAAGTAGTGCAATATCTTCCTAATTTTATAAATGAAGGGAAAAAAAAACAGTGAAAATTGAAGGGGTTTGCCAAAAGTTTCACATCTGATAGCCCAAACCTGCCTAGAAGGACCTCAGTTAAAATCATGGCTCTGTCCTTGGACCATTTATCAATTGGGGAATGACTTGTATTTTTATAAATTTGACAAAGTTCTTTATGTATTTTAGATATGTGACTTTATCTGATAAACTATAGTTTTCCCCCCAATTTTCTGCTTTCCTTCTAATCTTGGCTATATTTGTTGTATTTGTACAAACACTTTTGAATTTAACATAATAAAAATTAACCATTTTACACCTAATTTTGTTCTCTACCTTGTGATTATTCATAAAAAGAAAAAAAAGAAATTTACATGAGATTTTTGTTATATATTTGAAAGGAAGAACAAGTTGTACATAGATTTGCAGTGTCATGTACGATCATCTTTTTATTGCACTATGTTATGGAAATGCTTGTTTTATTTCATAAATTAAAAACAAAATTTAAAAAAACATTTTTTTAAAATCTTGGCTCTAGCACTAAACTCTGTGTATGGTACTATATTGTCTCTAAGGGTGAAGTCAAGCTCTTTACCCTAAGCCCACACACAAGTTTTATGATGCTTTTTTTCCTTCAAGTTCATAGACATCTACCCTCCAAAGGTCTGGATAGTCAGGTCCTGTAACAGTCACTTTCACTTGCTCCTGCCTTCATCCTGACTAACCTGAGTTATTTGACTCAGAATCACAACATATTAAAACTGGAAGAAAACTTCAGTCTACCTCATCCAACTAGAACATTTTACAGATGAGTTAAATGAGGCCAAACTTCAATATGTAAGAATGTAATGATCTATGTCACATGTAAAAACTTATGGTATATCAACCAAAACTCAGGCACCCTCATAATTCCTTGCCAACCACATGTGGAAGGTGGAAGGTATGGATAACAGCATGGTATCAACATACAGAACACTGACTCAGGTCAGTGGACAGGGGTTCAAATTCAACCTGTGATGCAACCTTTGCAAAGCAATTTACCCTCTCCAAGCCTCAGCAAGCAGAACATGAGGGGGGTTGGACCGACTAACCTCTATTTTTCTTAATAGTTCTAATTCTACAATCCTATGATAAAACATCAAACTGCTCCTGGAAATAAGGTCCCTACATAACATGTCAATAACTCAATATTTTTAAAAAAGGCACTGTCAGGGATCCATAGGAGTCATGCTTGAGCTTTGGTACACACCAAATTCAGAAATAAGAGGACTCATATTATTTTTACTACTAATAATAACAATACTCTATTATGCAGGATTTACAGATGTTATCCCCATTTTGGAAGGACTTGAACCCAAGTCTTTCTGTCTCTGGATCCAGGGTTCTATCCACTACCTCAAGGATGCCCCAAGATTACATGACTAATAAGTGTCAAGAACGATTTAAACCCAGGTCTTTCCAGTTCTGGAGATCTCTATGAACTATCCCACACTTGCCTACGGTAACACTACTAATTAGTGTCAAGCCACATTCAAACTCAGGTCTTCTTTACTTCACATCCATTACTCTATCCACCATGCCCCCAACAGCCTCTGTTGTTATCAGTGGGGGCATGATATGTTTCCTAGCTGCGGTGCATGAGATTGCCCTTGCCCTGATGCATCCACATTTTCACCTGATATCACCCATGTAACCAACAGTTTGAAGTCTGTGTCAATGACACAGCTAAACAGTTCGGGGAACACTGAATCTATGACCTTAGCCTCACTTAGTACAGTGTTTTGACTACATGAGCTAGCTGGACACAGACACAATTATAAATAAAGCACAATGACTGTGAAGCACCCACTTTGTTGGTGTCTCTAGACTACACTTAGTGCCCCCATGCTTGTTTTCCATAGCAAATGAATGGCAAAGACTAAGTTGTCACTGTAATCATTCCATTTCTTTTTTGTAGGTCTTAACAGTCATTAGAGCTGCAGATTTTCCAATAGCCCTTTTCCAAAAGAAAAGGAAATAGCAAAGTCTCCTCTGATGCTTCCACTATGTGTGATGATAACTTTCTCAATAAAATACATCTTCACTTCATAAATGAAGATTGTAATTCCCATATCAGGGGTCTCTTGTTTTTCTTACTTATTTGAGATGTTTAGGGGAATTGAAAAATACTTAATTTAGTGAACTATGAACAGAGGAGATATGCCTGGGCTTGATTCATCTCAAACTAAAGATCGTTTTGCAAAACCTTGCTCTGTTCCTTTCCTGTTGTTTCCTATCATTTTTCATCTGTTGCTCTGCTCGGTTCCCTCTATGGAACAAGATGCCCCTCCCAGGATGATTGGCTCATCACTTTTAAACTCACCACCATGTTGCTAACTCAAGCCTTGACTGACACCACCTCCCTCACCCTCCTCTCCCCTCTGGTTGAAGGTCTGGAGGTGGAAATATCAAACACCTCCAAATGCCTTCCTGTATAGAGGACAGAAACCAGAGCACACTACTTTATCTCTGCTGCTCCACCTGGTTTCAACTCCATGGAACCTGGCACTCCCCCATACACACATTTTCCTCTGCCCCCTCCCACCCCAGTGTTCACTGGTCCCCCACTCCACTCCTTTCTTGCCCCCTTTTTTGTGTTGTCTCTTCCTTTAGATTATAAGCTCCTTGAAGGCAGGGACTGTCATTTTTAAAATTGTATCCCAAGTGCTTAGCATAGGGCCTTAATACATATTTATTGGACTGGATGGATCGGAAAGTGTCTGAGCAGAACCCAAAAGATTACTTGTCAAGGATGTTGTGGGAAAGATTGACAAAAGAAAAAGACAAGGATTGATCAGACAAGGGATTGATCTAAATGACCTCTAAGATCCTTCCTAGCTCTGAGTCTATTGTTCTATAGCTCTAATTCCTTAAAACTGGCAGTAATGTATTTCTTTTTTTTAAATTAAAATTGAAGGCCTCTAACTGAAGTTCTTTAAGATGACTTCATTCCAAAAATAAATCTTGAACTATATACAGATAATTCTTTCATATAATTCCAAGAGGACAAGTCAAAAGAGTCATCATTCCTATAACCTTGACACTGAATTTGGTCTAACAACTACCATACATTTTTAGTGACGTGTGAGAACAGATGATGGTGTAATACATAGAAATGGCAGCATTTAAAATTCATAGTAGCACAAGACCATGACTTTTCCCACTGGGCCTCTTGAACTTTAATAATATCTGACCTGCTTGGCCAATAAGTTCCAGTGGCAGAGGAAAATTGCCAGTATTAGATACTACTGAAGTGATTTTTCATTTAGAAAGATTTTTACAGTTGCCTTAAAAACAGGTCACCAATTCTTTTTTGCAGAGGCCTAACTTTGGAGCAGGAGGGCAGGGAGGATCATATTCCATGGCCAATACCTGCATTTGCCTATGTTATAAAAAATACATGCATTAATTTTAAATAAAAGATAAAATCCATACTGGCAAAAATAATGAAAATGCAAGAACTTGTTCACTACGCAGATCAGATCAACTCATTCACATATGCCTGGTACTAAATGCAGAGACAGAAAATTATGTTTTTAAAATAATTTTATTACATAATGTAAGAGGTATATAATTAAAACCAAGAAATGTTTAAGAGTCTGTTACATTTACCTCACTGAGGAGAAGCAAATTGGAAGGAGTAGCATACTAAGATGTCATCAAGTATCTGTATGAAAGGGGCAGAAGGTGGCTTGGTCACATGGCAATGGCAGAAGATGACAGGTGGACAGCTAGAGTGCTCCACAATTACCCTAGCAATGTCAGGGAGGGAAAAAAAAACTCAGAAGGCTTGCAGCAATTTAAGTTGATCCCCACTGGTGATTTTATAGGAGAATATGGACAAAAATCACATAGGATGGGAAGATATGTTTAAATTGGGATCTGCATGGCCAGAGGGAACTTCAGGATAGGTGTAATGACAAATCCATTTGAGTATTTCATAAAAGAACATTATCTAAGTTGAGCTCTGCATTCTTCTTTCTTTTGCTTTATTTTAATGTTCTTATTCACAAAATATTTGGCTAACTGACTGGAGATTTTGCACAGATGGCAAGGCAAAGGATTTTGGTTATCATTTCCCAGCTGTATTTAAGAATTATAAGTATGTTATAAATTACATTAAATATTTTAGCTCTCACAAGTAGCATTTGGTCATTCTTACTTGAACCTTTATTCCACCATCAGGAAAACTCAGAGAAATTAAGTGGCCATGTGGAAAGTTACTATTGTTAGCACAACTGGGAAGGCAGTGCAATTGAGCTGTAGAGACAGAAGAATTGACAACTGCTAAGGGTCCTGAGGAGGACACCAACCTCTCTCCCAAACAGAACAAGGCTGTCTTCAGTTAGTATTTAAAGGCTAAGAAAAGCAAGGCCTCCTTGATTTTTTTTTAAAAAGTTGATACATGATACTACTAGGAAAGAGCTTGTAGTCTTTAAAGGAAAGGGAAAGAGAGAGGATGGGTAAAGTGTCTAACAGCACAGCAGTACTACTTCAAAGCTCTGGTGTTTCTAGGTATCTCTTCCTCAGTGTCCCATATATGTGTTTCTCGTACCAACTGTCCTTGGAGAAATGTTCTATTTTGGACCAAGTGGATGACACACTGAGGGTCTTCTACACAGACAACACTGAAGGAAGGATGTGGCTGAAAATAATCTGTCAGAAGTTCAGCAACACCACATCTTTTACATCTTCTAAACTATATTTCTCAGGTAGATACAGAGACTTAACAACTACTCCTAAGGTGCAATATTTTCCCCTCCCCAGTACAAAGCCACTCATAAAAATCATAAAACTCTTTCTTTCATGGATTTACAATAGGCCAAATTTCAAATCTGAGTGTGTGTGTGTGTGTGTGTGTGGAGAGAGAGAGATAGATAACAAGAGAAAAGAGAGATGGAGAGACAGAGAGAAAAATGGACAGAAACAGAAAGACAAAGAGAAAGAGAGGAGGGAGAGAAAGGGAGAGTGGAAGAGAAAAAGGAAAAGATGAGAGAGCAAAAAAAGAAGGGAAAGGCAGAGAAGACAGATGAAGAAGAGAGGAAGAGGAAAGGAGAAAAAAGAAGAAAGAGAGGAAGAGAGAAAGGGAGAAGGGAGAGACAGGGACAGAGAGAGGGAGAAAGAGAGGAAGAGAAAGAAAACATATGTGTATATTACACATATATACATAAACAATTATGGAGAGAGAGAGGGAGAGTGTGTGTGTGTGTGTGTGTGTGTGTGTGTGTGTGTGTGTGTGTATGGACTGTACATACACACACTGTAAAACTATACTTTACAGAGGTCTGGGGGCACCAAAGGGTTAATTGACTTGCTGAGGTTCATAGAGTTAAGAGGAGGGTAAAGTTGTTCTGCCTTTCCGTCTGACACTTTGTCAAGTACAACCTCCAAGCCCTCTGGAATCTCTGAGGCTGTCACCTCTCCAAATGCTTACTTTCACTTACAGAAATAAATCCCATAGATATGGTCCATAAACTGTATCCCATTAATTCTATTTCAACCTTTGAAAATCATCTTTCAGGTAACTTCACTGTATTTGGAGTATTTTTAAAAATCATACTGTGAAAAATAACCTTAGATCATATTTTTACTGATTTTTCACAAGTTTTATTCTTAGTATTTTGCCAGCATACTTCATATTCAATCTCCATGAAACTTAGATTATGTGCTTAGGATATATTTTCATATGCATGCATTTTGAAGGCATAAGTGAAGAAAAACATTAAAACATGTTTACCCTTTTAAATGACACTCAAGAGGATTGTTTAACAACTATATTGTAAAAAAACAACAACTGCCAACCAACCTTGGTTAAATTTAACATTTTCTGGAGGCAAACAACTCGTATAGGGTTATTACCAACAACTGTTTGTCTCTCAGAAGAGGACTTCACCATAGCAATGTCCCTTCTGCCATTCCTGGCTGTGATAAATACCTATCCCTTTTCTAAGGAACAGCCCAGGGAAGCTGGCCCTGTGCCCCACAGGCTGCTAAGAAGAGTGTACCTCCTCCTAAATCTAGATTTAAATGTTCTTGTATCATGTTGCAGTAATTATAGTAATTCATTTTACATATGCAAACTTAGAGAATGTTGAATGTAACCTACATCATTTATTTACTCTAATAGACAAATTTAATTTTTAAATAACATGAAAACATGTCCCCAGGATTTGTAGAAATCCACAATTCATCTCTTCTCAGCATTGCTGCTTCCTTCCTGTCTGACAACCTGTTTGGGGTTGTTAAGAGCAAGAAGGAGCCATATAAAAAAGCTTGAAGTCTTCTAGTTTCTTCTCACTTTTAATTAATTAACAAGAATTTATTAATTGCCTACTGTGGGCCAGGTACCTTTGGAGGCTGAAGGGGATGAGACAAAAACGAAACAATCCCTGCTCTCGTGCAGATTACAAGGTATCAGTGTACATCTGATATCATGCTGAACACTCTGAACACCAGGTCTGGATGGCCAGAGAGACTTACAGATTAGGTGGCTGGGTACTCTGTCCCACAGAGGGGGTTTGGCCACCATGGCAACCACCACTACCACCACACTACTATCTGATTAGCTCACAAACTTCCCACAAAATGGCAGCATTAGCTAAAGAAACAGCTGTGACTTCCAAACTCACAGGTCTGCAATCTCCAATCTGCTTGAGTCAATCCTAGGACAGGTGGCAACCTTTCTTACTGTAAATTAACCACCACCTGATTGAACATAAGGGGTTCACTGGTAGTTGTCAGCTGACAAGAACATCGCTGAGCTGTATGATTATTCCCTATGGGAGTTCATGCATTGTAAAAACCTCAGAGGTTAACCTAATAGTGACATTAACAAATAAGGAATTTAAGGAAAATATTTTTAAAAAATAAAATTTAGGCATGTCTCTTATTTATCTGTTTAGATTAAACAGGTATCATCAAAAGGCAAAGTGAAAAATTCTTCGAAAAATTTAAGTTACCTAAGAATAGTTTCACTTTTACACTTTGTTATTTGAATCTTAGGTGCTTCATTTCCAATGACTTCTCATCCAGATTACAGAAAGCAATTTTGCTTAAGTGTTCAACTCAAAAGGCTTACCATATGAGGTCCTCCATATGTCTCTATAATTCTCCCACCCTTTGAAAAGCACACTGCCCCCAACATGTTTACCCTGATTTCAGGCTCAATCTCTGTGAAAAACCTCATGCTTTGCCCATTTTCTCTGCTTGGTCATGCTTCACAAACTATTCTACCTCATGAAAATGCAGAAGAAAAAAATCATGGCTTCTACACCACCATACCAAATTTCTTCATTTTGGGGAAGAAGGTATATGACCATGAGACCATATCAAAAGAAGAATTTCTGTAGTCATCTGCCTAGAAGTATCGATATAATAGATGCAATACATACCACAAGTATAACTAAAGTGACTGAAGAAGATTTTGGTATTAGCCTCTACAAAATGCTTCTGAAAAAAAAAAATCCCACATAACATCAAGGTTATCAACAGTGACTTCCCATCAGCAGAGAGCAAGAGGTGAAAGGAATTCTGGGACATGGGGCAAGATAACAACATGCCTGTCAAGTACAAACCCTGGTCTCCCAAGCATGTTAATGAGGCAGGTGATAAGCTTTGGGTCAAATTCCCACTTCTACAATCAAATGTTATCACAGTTGGAGCCCTTGAAAAGGGAGTGTGTCTGTGATATATTAATGTCTTCAAACCTTTCACTGAACTTTGAGAGGTTTGGGAAAACTTAAAGTACTTTACAACTCTTGAAGAGCTATAATTATAATTAGTCTGTTGCAATTGTTAGCAATCCTCAATTTGGGACTTCAGAAGGTCACATAGCTCTTAAAGATACCAAACTGGGCGACAGTGTCCCTTCTGAACAGAACAGTGCTGCACCTGTTGCATAGTGTCTTTCTTCGGTGATGTAAAAGGAGGCAGAGAACAACATCCTAAGCCCCTGGGGATTATGAGACTTCAGAAACCAAATGATGAATCTAGTCGGATGGCGGCTATTGAGGTGATGGATGGGAATCACACCCTCCCTGGCTTCTGAAGCAATAAACTCTGCAGAAATACACAGATAAAAAAGACACCTTATCTACTCAACTTCCTGATCTCATACCCCAGTCAACAAGCAAAGTTGCCACTTGATAGAACGGTAGATTCTCATGAACTCTTTAAGCATCTAAGAACAACATTGTTAAAAATGTATTAAAAGTGTACCCTTGAAATACATTCCCCTCCCACCCACTCACCAAAAAGAATAGCATGTTTCTACAATCTATAAATGTCAATATAACATGATTAGGGAAAATGCCTTTAGTCATTTGCCCTAAATTGGTTTCTAGAGACTCAAAATCAAAACAATTTCCCTTCTAAACATTTAACCTTTTGAAAAATAATTCTAGACTTACTTTAAAAAAAGGACAGTAACAAATAAATAATAGTTTCCATTTATGGTAGCACCTTATAAGGAGTTTTTCCCAGGGGTGTGCTGAAGCTAGCTTAAGTTGTGAAAGCTGGTAGTTAAATTTTCAATGTGAGCATTTACACTTCAGAAATTGGCAAAGGGCACAAATCAGGGTTTGATTTATTATTTTGTTAATTGTCAAAACTTATGAATGTGATGGAGAAAATGTTAATAACACAGATTAAGTTTTATAAAAGTCTATCTCCAGTACATTTTTTAACCCCCAGAGAGGTGGTTGTTAAACATTTCCAAGCACACTGCAGAGTTTTCCTAATAATAACCCTGTGAGGTCAGTAGCATAAGCATTATCCCAGCTTAACCAGAGTCACACTAACATCAGAGTCTGTATTCAAACCTGAGTCTTCTGATTTGAAGTCCCAGTGGTCTTTCCGCTGTACCAAGCTAATAATAATTTTGTTGAGGTGACAGTCACTATTAATCTATAATGTGTATGTTTCCAAAGGGTATATAAAACCTTTATTGGATAAATTATTAGGAAACATGAAATTGGGAAACATTTAATAATGCCAAATGAGGTCTAAAACACTTCATTGCCATTCCCTGTATTTTTTAAGCAAAAAATAAATGCAGAACACATGCTTTAAACCTCTCTCTCTCTCTCTCTCTCTCTCTCTCTCTCTCTCTCTCTCTCTCTCTCTCTATCCCTCCCTCCCTCTCTCTCTCTCTCCCTCTTTCCCTCCCTCCCTCTCTCCCTCTCTCCCTCTCTCTCTCTCTCTGTTGTTTGAACCACAGTAAGAGTCCAGTTAGTCAGACAAAAGAATCCCTTGGCAGTTGATGTATGTGGCCATATGCACAAACAGAAATACATTGAACCTTCTTATGTGAATTGTATTATTGTACTAGGCAAGTCCATTGGGCAAAGTCTGATTAGTACTGGGGAAGATCAATTTCTTTTAGGACAGTTGGGACTTTACACTTTGTTAGCTACAATGGCATAATATTGGCATGAATTTATTTTTTTTTCCGAAATAGTTTCATTCTTCACCAGTGAGCTAACCACGTTCAGTTACCTATGTGTATGAATGTGAAACATTATATACAAACCCCTAAAAAAAAGTCCATTTAAATAGAAGGCATAGTTCTTAAGCAATTGAAACTATTTCTAAATGCCCATTCTAAACAAAAACAGTAGGGGCTTGATTACATTTTTTATTTGTATCATCTACCTCCAAAAATATCCTTTCTTGCTATTTACCTCACCAAATGCAATTTTAAAAATATCATTCAAAAAAAAATCATTGGAAGTGCCAATTTTTTTTAAGTTTGCTGTTGGGACTAGATAGTAATCAAATTTAGAAAACTATAAATTACATTTAAATTTATTATTTACAAGCAATTAATTATAAAAACAGCCAGGTGGCTTTCATTACATAAATTACTGTTAATGACAGAGGCCTCATGCTGCTACTGTATTTAGCATTTGCATGTGTCAAGTGCACATAGGGGTGTATAACTATTTTCTTCAGGGTGGAATTGATCAGTGAAGCACAAGGAGAGCTGCCCAAGTTTCAGATTACACCATTACAAGTTGTGAGAACCCTAAATATTGTCAATGTCTTAGCAATGCTTGCTACAGGAAACTGTCATATTTACACAAACACATTTTGTTGCCACTGCTTAAAACTTAGAAGCACAGTTATCAGACACGTGATAGCATTTCACTTGATTACTCTGCTTAAAGACCTGGCTTGGGGATATAAACATTAGTAAACCATTAAAACAGAAACTCTTCCATTTCTTGGCTAAGACAAGGGAAGTATGGCTTTTAGTTAAACAAGCATCAATTAAATACCTACTATAAGCAAGGCACTCTCACACACCAAGTGAAACAAAGTCCCTGCCCTCAAGGAGATAATATTGGTAAATGAGATAACATTTGTAAAGCCTTTTAGCATAGTTCCTAGCACACAGTAGGTACCATATGCATGCTTATTCCCTTCCCCACCTCAAAAAGACTACATTCTTCAGGAGAGATACTATATATGCATAGATATGTAAACAGGAATCATTTCAAACTTTCTGCTCTAAAATCGATGATGTTTTTAAAACTGATGTGACAATGAAATGAGCCCTGGGTTTGGACTTAGAGTTGGCAGGTTTGAAACTGCACCCTGATTCTTACTGCCTGCCTAGTAACCTTAGCTAAGGTTACTCACCTCTCTGAAAGTTAGCTTCTTTATCTGTGAAACGAGGGGCTTCTTAGACTAAATGACCTCAAAGGTCTCTTCCAGCTCTAAGTCATATGATCTTGTGTCTGTTTTCCTGCCAAAGTGTAGTAAAGAAAAGAAAGTCTCCAACCTTCATTTGGATACCATGCCTCAAACCTTTATTTAGGGGTGTCTGTGTGTGTCTGTGTGTGTGTGCGTGTGTGCGCACACATACACATTTGTGATGTCCTTTGTTTCTTAGGATTCTGAGAGAAGAAATAATTTTATTTCTTTATTCCCGAAATTTTTAAAATACATGCAAATAACAAGAGAAGAGAGCCTTATACAACTACTCAAGACTCATAGGTAATCTTTGATCTTATTGAAATGTGGTCTGTACTTGCCAAAAGTGGAAATAGCATTAGCATAGGACCAATTACATCCTATTACCAACTCCAAGCTGACAGAGATAAAAGAATGTATGAGAAAATCAACCTGCTGCTGATTTATGGAAAGGATTCCCAGACTCTAGGCAACTGTTTCCAAAGTAAAATGGACTTACTTTCTGAGGAGCTGAATGATTTCAGGGTGAAATCACTTCAGGGAATGGCTACAGTTTAAAAATTATTTGTCCCTCGTTTTTCTTCCTTCCTGTGGCTTTGAACAATTTCACTGTTCATGACAGCCACTAAGAGATGGTAAATGGAAAAAGACTGGGATGAAACCCAAACTAATCTTTTATTTCTTGGTAGCTAACCTAGTGAAAAGGTTTGGTAGGGAAAGAAGGTCAAGACTGCTGGCCAAAATATACTGTGAAGATGATTATAATTTTTAAATCCATTTGCATTTCACGCTACAAGTATCTATTATCATTGGTAGTGTCTTCTCTACTTAAAGAATGAACCCAGAACAAAAGGCCCACATTCAGCTCATAAAAAGAGAAAAGCTATCATGGTGTAAAAGGAAGATTATTAGAGAAGTCAAAAAGAAAGAATGAGAGGAAAAATGAAACTATGAGACAGAGAAAAGGTCAGTTAAGCCAGGAGTGGAGGATCTATGGTTATCATATAATGGTTACTATACTTGATGATGATATATTTTTTTAAAGATGAGACAACACTACTACTAACAACAATGATTTGGTCTCTTGGAGTAAAAGTATAACGTCCCAAGATTGCTCTGAAAGAAGCAACGCAAAATTTGATAAATTCTAGTTGTGTGATCCTGGACAAATCACTGAACCTCTTTGTGCTTTAGGCAGCACCCTAGCACCCATTCTCTAATGTCCAATAGAGGTTGTCCACACTGACAGAGCAAGAACCACCTACTTTGGAATTACGTACATCTATGAGGAGGTTATTTCATTAAAGATTTGCACCTACGCAGAGGTGAGTGCAGGGGCCATCATGTTTTTGCTTTTGTTTCTCACCAAGGCCTAGTTTGGGGTAAATAGGTAATAAAGGCTGAGTTGAGTGTGTTTAGGTGGCAGAGATTGAAAATAAAGACAAGCAGTTCCCATATGATGCCATCACCAGAAAATATCAGTTATGGTCACTTGGAATCCCAGGCAACTTAAGTTATGAGTACATCTGGTTTAGTATTTAAAAAAAATAGTATCATAGATACATACTATTCTCTCTCCATTGATACATAGTGATTTTCAACCACGATACACGAGTGAGTTGAAGTATTTCTAGTCTCATGAACTACGTACATTCCTTTAAGGCACTGTTTTATTTTTGACTCTCTGTATCCTTAGGGTTTAGCATAGTACCTGGCATGTAGCAGGTGTTTTTATTTAAAAAAAAAATCCTAACCCTAAACTTTGTCTTCTGACTCTAATTTTTTCTCAAATCCTCCCTCAGATACCAACTTTTTGACCCTGGACAAGTCTTAACCTCCCTGTACCTCAATATCCTCATCTGTAAAATAGGGATAATAACTGCATTATCTCACATGGTTGCTGTGACATTCAAATGAATCAACATATGTAAACTACAAACTTTAAAGTGTTATATAAATGCTAACTGTTATTATTAAATTTTATCTCTGTAGCCCCAGCACAAAGACAGTACCTGGCACACAGTAGGTGTTTTTAAGTGCTTACTGGTTGATAATCCTCGTCTCCATGGTCAATCACCTGGCAAAGGGAAATGTGGTGATGACAGTGATGATGCCTACCCATTCTTCCTTTCTGTTATTACACATCTCTCTCACTGTCCTAACAGTATTCCAATTGTGTATCCAGCTTCAGGGGAGATATGAAGCTTCATGCTTAGGCCATCTTTATCATTGCCAAACACCATGTGTGTGCACATTTGGGACCTATGTTCCCATCTCCCTTCCTTTATTACCCAGGTATGGGCCAACTTGGTCCTAGCTATTTTGTCTTTTTTTTTCCTTGGGGGGGGAGGGGAGGCGCGGTATTCCTTAGGATAGTGGAAAAGAGGCAGCATGGCAGATAGCTAGAGACCTAGCCTTGGAACCAGAAGACCCAGGTTCTTGTCTTACCCCTGACACACAGTAGCTATGTGATCCTGGGCAAATAACTAAACCTCTTAGTGTTCTAGTCAACTCTCTAAGACTATAAGTTGCAAGTAACGTGCCAACTTGCAAGGGGCAAATGGTGTAAACTCTATGAGCCTGTTTTATGTGGCTTTTTTTCTCCACTTAAAAAGTATGGAAAATAATACCTAGAGGACTAATATCATTGGGCTACTGTGAGACTCAAACAAGATATACATAAAGTACTTTGCAAACATTAAAGCATTAGATAAATGTCAATCCTTGTTATTGCTGTATAGAGTATATTAATGGTTTTCAAAGCATTATCCTTATAACAGCCTTATGAAGAAGACAGTTAAATTATTGTGGTGTTCATTTCTCAGATGAGGAAACTGAGGTTTGGATAACTAGAGAGACTCTTCCCCAAGGTCAGCTAATTAGGAAACAGCAGAGCCAGGCCTTGAACCCAGGTTTTCTGACTCCTGAACCAGGGTAACACATCTTCTACTCTTGGCGTAATCATTCATGAAGGATGATTCCTGAGACGAGGGATGAAAAAAGGGGGAACAGAACAAAAAGGGTCAGATATATGTAATTACAGAACCAAATTACTAATTATGGTAACTGAAGCACCATTATGCCTAGAGGTAGATATAGTATTCTTAAAGAGGATATTAAACAGGCAGTGAGGTACAATGGAAAGAATAATGAATTTGGAGTCAGAGGTCCTGGGTTCAAATCCTAGCTCTTCACCTCAGGCAATCAGTCAATAAGCAATTCTTAGGCGCTACCTTTGTGCCAAGCACTGTGCTATATACCCTTAGGATACAAAGACAAAAAATAAACAGTCCCTGAACTTGAGAAGCTTATATTCTAATGCGGAAGACAACATATATGTATCATGTCACTTCTTTGGACCTCAGTTTCCTCAACAGTAAGATGAGAGTATTGGCATAGATGACCTTTAAAGTCCCTTCCAGATTCAAATCAATGAATCTATTTACATCTTAGACGTGATACATCATGTCAAGTCACATTAAAAATGTCAACATGATCATACACACTTTAAAAAAGAATGTTCCTTGCCCTCTCACTGTTCATGCTTTATAACCATTTTTCAAAGAAGAAAATGCACCCCAAAAGTCTTTCAATCATACAATCATTTTTCAAAGAAGAAAATGCACCCCAAAAGCCCTTCAATCACTGAAATGTGAGGATCAGGATGAACACGCTCAAAAGAAAAAATACATGAAATAAAGAATGCTGGACTATTCAGAGAATGAATAGTTTAAAAAATAAGTATTTTACTATCTATTTTCTGTCTCCTAGCACCAAAATCAATAACCAAATTAAAACTAAATATTAAAAATTGGAAAAAGGACAAAAAAAGAAGACAAATTCAATTTTGATGCCAAGTGTTAAGATGCCAAAATGAATTCTGGATCAGAACTCCATTTCCCCAGCTTTACAACTAAGCTGCAAACCACTGAAAACTAGATTCACTATGGACAACCATGGTCCTCGCTTTAAGTTTGGTGGTAGGAATGGCACCACTCTAAATGCCTTTGGCATGTCCAGCCTCAAATTTTTATGTCATTCCCAAAGTACCCAGTTAATGTAACAGTCTCTACTAAACCAAGCTATAAACAAACCTTTAACTGGAAAGATGCATCTATTCGTTTATAATCTGTTACCTGGAAAAAAGCAGAAGGTCTCTCTAGCCACCTAATCACCATATCAATGACACATGCCACAAGAGAGAAGCACTAGTTTATTTGATTGATCATGGTAGATAAACTCCAAATAACAGAGAAATTAACAAATGCTTGACATTTGCTCAACATCCATTATTCTGACACTGCTTTCAGAATTTCAAAGCCTGGGAGTATGCTTAATCAACATTCATATTCCCTTGAGAGCTCCAGGCACCATATTGCGCCCCGCCTTCATACTGATGAAAACTGCATATTGGCCATTTCCAAAATGTTCTGGGACTCCACACAGGGCCCCTTCTCTCTCTTGTTCCTGCTCTGCAGTTTTCTTTTAAACACTTCCAAGACAAAAGCATCTGCCAGTTTTTCTCTCTGGGGATGTATGCAAAATGAACTTAACAGTTTTAAGGCAGGAGTAACCCTCACATCTAAATTCATTCATAGGACAGAAAAGGGCCTAAGAGGCCTCTCCAGGGACAAAACCCTGCTGAAATTCCCCCCACACACAACAGTGGGAGCTTTATAAAATCTAAGTCCAGACAATTTCCATTTCAAATGCCCAACATAGCATGACCTTTGTCAGATCTCTGAGCCCGTGATGCACCCATGATTTTTTATTCTAACCAGCACAGACATTAGACAGGGCACTACTGCTAAGCAGGAGGTTCAATATTTGCATGCTCTTCTATTGTGAAAATGGAACAGTGACAGCACTGTGTCAAATGCTTTTCCTCCTATAACTTTAACTCCATGGGAGAGGCATGGCTGACAGATGACTCTCCAACATCTGTGTTATGTACACTGCACAGCTGAGGAACCCTGGATCACTGTCATAGTATCTCAGGGGTGACCTACACCTTTCTTAGATCTTTCCATTAGCTTTCCCTGCTTCAGCCCCTCCACCCCACCCCCCAAAAAATGTATAAAGGCAAACACAATATATTTTTTAGTGAAAAAAAGTAAATATGGCAAGAAAGATTAACATAATTTATAGTCATTAAGCTGTTCACATAGCAGCTCAGCATATGTTGTATAAATGTCCTATACAAAATAATTTATCAGATCTGACACATTGCACATCATATTGTATTATTTAATATGCTTACTAAAATTTCATGGATCAAGCACCACTTCTGAAAGCACACAGAATGCACTGGAAAATATTTCTTCATCTCCTGTGATTTATTTTGATTACCTTTTACAGCTACATGATAAAGTGGAAGTTGCAAAATTACAAGGTTAAGGTTTACCCAGCTATTGCCTCATATAGTAAAATATAACAAATGGTTCCCTGTCTGTGTGGTATTTTAGTTTCATTGAGTATTAAGGAGAACACCACACTAAGCACTTAGCTCCCTACTGAATATTTTAATATTTTTAAATAGGCCCTAAAACAAATACTCTGACCCAAGAGGAAAGAAAAATGGGCTGAGTCCTACAAAGGAGAAGGGAAGAGTCTGCTCACCTCTGGGAAGGAGAATTAACTCTTTCAGACTACTAAAAGACTATAATATAGTCTATTAAGTAGTAGAGTGAGAATTAACATGTTACGGTGGACAAGAGGGCTAGCCTTAGAGACAGGAAGACTTGCAGTCAAGTCCTGCCTGACACTTACTATATGTGACTAGGGGTAAGTCACTTTACCCATTAGTACTTCAGGCAATAAAAGTTACCAATAAGTTGCTGACCTGCATCAATGAAGGCAGTTTCCCCTGTAGTAATTCCCTAAACTGGAGAAATCACATCTCTGGACCAAAGTATCAGCCAGGATCACAGTAAAGAAAATAGCCTGTGTTCTCAAAGAATTTACAAATCTAATGAAGGAGAGAATGCACACAAATGAGCCACATAAATATGTATAGATAATTCCAATATTGAGCACCTGAAAGAGAGTAGGACTACAAAGAGACAAGGACCCTTGACTTTGTAGTCCCCTTTTTGGTCAAAATCTTCATGTGAAAAGTAGTATCCTTTCTTGCAGGCAGACACTTATAGTCTTCCCAAAAGAAGACAGATAGATCAAAAGAAGGTTAAGACAAAGTAAGGAGAGACAGAGGATGTCAATGGTATAAATGCATATTTTTTAAGAACAAATAATTTTTGTGGGCCTCATGGTTTTTAAAAACTATAAGGTCTAATTAAAATGAATGCCAATATCTCTGTGCTGTTCCTACTCTCTCTTTTTTAATTTTGGGGGTTTTAAGGTAAAGATTTAATATGTTCCCTATGAATGATTTGATTAATATGCACAACACCTGGGATGAAAGGAGAATAAGGAACATTAATAAAGAAATGATTATTCTTAGGGACCAGGTCTTGTCTTTCTGTGTTAGTGATGGTTGACAAGGAAATTACCCCATGGTCTCCAAAATAATAATAATTCTCCCACAAGTAATATGTTTAGATGCCACTAGAGATGCTCCATATGGTTCTAGGTGAGACTGTATAAGCATTGTAGTCCAAAAAGCAGGATTTAATCTCTTCAAACTCCTGACCTAACTGTCAAACACCAGGAGACTCAAGCAGTCAATGGGATTCCTAACTTGAGAGAGAGAAAAACCCAGAAACCATATTCCAGAGCCCCGCTCGGATGGAATTGTCATTTTTAGATGAATAGCAGACTAGTGCAAGGATACTTAGGCCCATAGCATATTATAGTGACACTAACAGAGACAGGAAATAAACTAGTACTAGTCCCTCCTCCTTGAAGTTATCCAAGTTCACCACAAAAAGGATGTACCTGCCTAACCCAGAAAAAAAAGAAATGTGCTTAAAATTCAGAAACGTGCTTTGTTTATGTAGATGCCAGTTAATGAAACACCAAACAGCCTCAAGAAGGAACCACTTCACAAGGGCTGTCAGAGCTAAATCACTTTACCAAGAGTCATGGGATTTTTAGACAGATGAGACCCAACTCTAAAAATCAGTAGTCTCCTCCTTATGAAGGAAATAGGCATAGGGAACTGAGATTGTAGGTGCAGGAGACTTTATCAAAGACACACAACAAGGACATGGTGTGAGGGGTAGTTAGAATGTTACAGATTTCTACTGAAACTCAACACCTCAACCCCCCAATTCCTAGACAAGAACGACATTTCACCTTTCTGAGATTATTTTCTGGTTGCAAACCAACCATTATGAACCTTTCAGTGAATCACTGAATGGGCCACTTAAAGGAATAAACAATTACAAAAATGACTCTGTCACAAGCGCCTACATTTTATTTTATTTAGTGATGTAATAAGCTTAGGGGCATATATCAGGTCCAAAATGGTCTTGGTCATTAATTTAAGCAATAAATCATAGGCCTTGCCAACAATGACGGCAAACAGATGCTAACAAGGAAATGTATTATTTAATATTGCCATGTGTTATAAAAATGTAAGTGTGTTTAAGACATGTCTTAAATTTTTATAATAATATGCATTTAATACATTACTGTTTTGACATACACGGGAATCAAATTTATAGGTCCCATTCTGTAGATTCTTCTTCTCCTGTGAACACAAGAACATATTATAGAGGTTTTTTCCCTTGAAGCAAGAAGGGAAACCTTTAAAGAGTATGCTTGCAACTATATCTAATTGGTTGTCTTGCTGTTTTGTGTTAAATAATGTCAGCCCTGAAACTCATTAAAAGCGACAAATCCACAAAATTTTGACTAAACATGAAAGAATCAGTTTTTAAAATTATAAATGAAAAAGAAGAAACTTTACATCCTCTGTAGATAAGAGAGATAATTGATTTATTTAAATCAGAGAGATAACTGATTTATTTAAATCAGGTCTTCTGTCATTTGGGATCCCCTACCATAAACATACAAATAGTTCAAAATTATTTCACAAGATATAAAACTGAAGTATACCAACAGGATAAATCAGAAAAATTATATATTCAAAATTTGGGGAAATTTTTAAAATCCTTTCCTTATCCACCTCCTCATGAAAAGATCCTAAGAACTACCTTACAGAAAAAGTGTGAAAACTGGCCAGCTCTAACATAAAGGTACTTCGTAATCCTTAGCACGTCCAACATCAAAATTATCTCTTTTTTTCTACCTAACGTTTCTGCTTGCAAATAGCAAAGCTTGCCCCAGAGTTTGGGGATGGGCAACATATTCTTTTTTTTTTTAAGTCCTTGCTTCACTTTACCAATATGTCTACTCAGCTAATAGCAATTTTTGTTTACATATGATTTTTTTAAACTTCCTTTTCCAACTAACTCTCTTAACTGCCTGTATACTCTCCAGCCCTCTTTCATATGTAGCCTACAGTGTATGCTTTAAAACACTTGAGGAAGCAGGGCTTGGAGTATGGAAACTAAATTTTCTTCATTAAATCTACTGAAGCAGATATTAAAAATGCATTTAATATACTGGAGATGGTCGGTGGGCACCGCTGACTGTGACAGGCCAGTTACTGATGATCTGCCGTCAGATGGCCTTCTCAGCAGGAGTCTGTGTCTACGGCTGCTGAAGGACAGCAATATCTTCCCTTGTGTGTAAGCTCTATTCATCTCCCAAGTATTTACTAAATCACAGGCCTCTGCACACAAACCCAGCGTTTCAGCGCATGCTAACAAATGATGGATGGCCTAGTCAATTCGTTATGTCCTGAAAGCGTGATTTCCTGCCATTCCAATCATCAAACCTCTAGAGCCTTCAGAGCTGATCAGTCCTGGAGAATATATTTTGCAGGCTCTATTAAAGGAGTGGAAGTTCTTTCCATTAGGGTCCCGAAACTTTTTTTTTTTTAAGAAAAAAGCCATTACTCAAGGCTGAGTATTCAATAAATGTTCAGGTCATATACCACTAACATAGTAAAGAGGGGGAAAAAGGAGAATTCTTCAAACAGTAGCTAATAAAAGAGGAGGTTTTAGTTTATAATTAAAATTTTCTAATTATTTTGCATTAAAAAGCAATTGATGTTTTAAGATAGCTTGTTTTAAATATATATCAGGTTATGGAACTTGGCTAAAACCGGATGTAGGGATAGGAACTTTCCAAAGGATAGCCAATTTCTGTACTGTTAAGCTTTGAGAAACAAGCCTTCATCAGGGCCCTCCTAATTGTGTTCTCCCAATGTTTTTTAAATAAATATTTTGGTAATGGGATTTCCATATAATTGGTTTCCTTTATAATACTATGAATTTCATTTTATGCATTTAAAAATACTGATTTGGGGAAGGGATCCATGGTCTTTCATATTGCCAATGGATATCATAATACAAAATAAGGTAGTACATTCCCACTCCTTGCTCTAAAGGGACAGATCACTTAAAAAGTTGAAAGACAATAGTCTAACTTGCCAAAGGAATAAATCTAAAAAAAAAAAAATCTAACAAGCACTTTTTTTTTCTGCAAGGTGATGCATATCAAACATCTTTTCTATGGACCATAAGCAAATTTTTAAAAAATAGCTTCAGTTTATCTATGGAATAGAAATATACCTAGGTATACATACAATGGCTTAAAAATATTAAACTATAAAATGGATCTACCTACCACAACTAATAAGCTATCTAGACTATGATTCCTTTTGCTTTGCAAAAACAAGATGTTTTTAAAGAATGGAACAACTTACTGCAAATAAGCATCTGGAAATGCTATTAAAAAAAAAAAACCTCTGCTGGCCTTCAATTTAACCAATAGGTTGGTAGCTATAATGCACCATATTTAGCACAAGCTTCAGTTCACTGCCCTGCCATTCACCTCCACCTTGACCTGAAGATTAAGCTCACTTTTATTACACACAAAGGTCATCTGTATTAGGTCAAAATTCAAAGTCCCTTGTCAGAAAAGGTTGATATATTCCAACCTTTCCTACGCCAATGCATCAAATTTTTCATGGTGAAGTCATATTCAGCAGACAGTATATTCAGCTATTTATTGTGCCATTGTAATACAGCACAGAATACAATTGTCCAAAAAGCTATCCCATGAATAAAATATTTTTCATGACAATGTACCAAATCTAGTCTCTTTGTGAACCTCTAACAGATGAAATACATCTAACTAGGTCTTGCTTTCATACTTCAGAGGAATAGTACAGGAAATAATTATCCTGTATGATCTATGGTATGGTGGAAAGGCTATAGTATAATGACTGTTTTTATCTACCACCACAGTCTTTATCTTTAGGCAATATTTGTTCATGGTGACACATTAGCAAACTCAGATGCAAATTAAAAACCTCTACCATTCTTTGGTAAGTTTGCTATTTCTATTCCCATCCATGCCCAGTAGCCTCACACTGAAGCCACCAAATTAGAAGTCATCTATATTTGCTGATGCCCACCAATATTGACATGTTCACCCAAATTCAGAAGACAAAAAAAAAACTAGAAGAATTAAAGTCTTAGTCCAAAATTTAATTTTACTGCTTCAGAGATTGTTTGCAATAATAAAACTAGTTTGAGAAAAAAGTTTCTACTTTATATTCCTGAATATGCTATTAGCAGGAAAAAACAAGGTTTTAAAGTATAAAAAACCACATTTCATAAACAGGCTTCTTAGTAGTCTTTGTATTTAAGAAACATTCATTTCACAATGAGGTATTCTGATAGACAGCATATTTCAAGGAGATTCATCTTCAATTATTTTGGAAAGAACAGATTGTTCTTAGGTTTTTATCATTAACAGTAGTAATGTCTCAACTAAGTCTTCATATTAGTTTCCCAATCTAGATCAGATTACAAAAGCTCGGGTCCTGAGACTTAACTAATACAATAATTTACAGTTTGGCTACCTCAGCATGGTAGAGATCTGACTTCACAACCTGCAGTCCCTCAATCTCCTTTCAGAAATATTACAGTCACCACATTCTTGCCAAGCTGAAACAGCGAGGAAGAACAGACATCCAAAAATGTGGTGCTTCTGACAAAAGAGAGGGGACAAGAAAAAGGATTAGAAAATCTCCAGTTCTCTAAAGCATTGATACCTCCTCCTACCTTTTCTTTGCCCCCCCATGCGTAGTCACTCCTTAAGAGCAAGGGGAAAAAAAAGGCCAAATCCCCAAAGTTACCAAAACAACCAAGACACTGTGGATCCTCTGTAGTTTTCATTTATGACTTTTGCCAGTTAATAAATAAATTAGGCTTCCATCAACCCAGTGATAAGACTTTAATTTAATAAACACCATTTGTTAAAAGATCCAATTATGGACCAACACAATGCTAAGCGCTGGTATGTGGTAGGGTGTATAAATACAAAATACCATGCATTCCCTCAAGGAGGGATGATTGCTACATAGGTGAGCAGACAGGTGCTCAAGGAAGATAGCAAGAACACTAATAGTGAGGTCTCAAAAACCGAAATACTTTCAAATTAATTCATTTATAAAACAAGGATGGTGGACTAGACAATTTCTAAAGTCTTGGCTCTAAAAGCCTGCAAACTTATAGTATTTTAGTTAACAACAAATAACTCTACATTACCATGTGCATATCTATTCAACAGGGCTAATACCAACTCAACAGGAGAACCTGAACCATCCCCTAGAGTTCAGTGAAATGGGACCTAACCTGTAGATCAATACTTTTAAATAGAGCTGACCAAATGCAGAGACACATAAGCCCCTTTGAGATTAAGCACAGGCAACACCAACTCCATCAAGACAAGATGACAGCCGGTCAAGTCCCTAGAAGGGAGATTCTATTGTGGTAGAATAGCCTAGTGGAGAGAGCTCTGAACTTGTTCTGGGGACAGGAATAGCTGGGTCCAAATCCAATCTCATAAGTCTACTAGCCAGGTAGCCCCAGACAAGTCACTTAACCCCTCTAAGAATCAGTTTCTTATGTGTAAAATGGAGAGGATAACAAGTCTCTCAAAGGGTAGTTGTTATACTCTCATAACATAATGCATATAAAGCATTCTGTAAACATTAAAATCCAATACAGAGATGAGTTATTATTAATGGCACCTACATTATTTGGTGGATTCCTATAGCCATAGGGGAGGTCAACTTACATCCCCAATTCTATACTATTTTTGACATATAAATCATTCTATACACTCATGTCTTGCCTAACACTAAAAATATAAAGTTAAGAATGGGAAAGAAATATTTCCTTCTGCATAGATGTCCCTCACAAAACAGAAGAGACATTTTCTTAGGTTGTTGCACAAAAATCAGATGTTAGTAAATTAAGTCATATTTTTCCCGTTGCTCTATGTTATATAATTCAGAGCTATTTTATCTTCATCTCTGATTGATGGCTTGGCAGGGTTTCATAACACTTATGTTTTATATTCGTCTACTCCTTTTCCCCACTCAAATAGTTACTGATCTCTGAAAAGACACACTGAGGAAACTCTCTAGATAAAGGAATCCTTCCTCAATCCTTTTTATCAGATGTTTATATGACCTAAGAAAACTTACCTGGGACCTAACTACTGCAGTTCAGCTGTGGTAGTCCCTTCCACTCCACCTTTTTTTGTTTAAAAGAGGATAAAGAAGAAGAAAGAGAAAGAAAAAAAAAAGAGGATAAAAGCTATAACTAAGGTTCTGTCTCATCATCAATCCATTTGTCATCTTAGCTCAATGGGGCTTGAAGTGTAAGTTACTTTTAAATTTTATTAGCTTTTGCTATCACACTATAAGCAAAATAAACACTAGAGTAACATACCTGCAGTAGAAGCTTATATTAACATTGGAGATTAATAATCAGAAACAAATTTAAAACACCAAATAAATAACAAGTAATGGTCTGCCCACACCATTGATAATAGAAGAAGAATTAGGCCTATTTTAAACTAAACATTCTACCACATGGCAAAGAATCCCTATCACCATGTCAACAGTAGGCAAATAAAAAGGTTTTGACTCTGGCCTTGCATGCATCTTGAGACTGAATTGAGGCATTTGCTATTCTACCAATTTTATAAATGGAGGAAAAGATGAGACTTCCAACTCATTGGATTAGATGATCTCTTAAGATTCCTCTAGTTCTAAAATTCTATGAACTTGTTGAGATAATCTTCTCACCGGGTTTTTGAGAGGGTCAAAGTTCACAGCTAACTGGGCACTGGAGTTCTTATTAGCAAGTGCTTATTAACAAAGACTGCATATGTGTTTCTATTTGTCTGCTGCCTCCTGTGAAGTTATAAAGCTAGAAAATGAGTGAAAGACGACGATGGAAGCTAATGTGTCTCTCAAAATTGGCCCACATCTATGCATTCGAAAAATATTTGGTAGGCATGCTTTAGTTTTCCAAGTTTTTCAAGTGTTGCTTTTTTTTTTTTACTACTACTCCAAATTACTACCTCTAAGAGACAATTATCTGTTCCCTGTTTAAATATCCTCAGAAATAAGCCTCTGTTAGTAGATTAGATTTTCATCCAATTCCTTGAAAATACTACTTTAGCTTAAGCTTCACAGGGGCTAGTTAAGTTTCAGAAAAAAAATATATTTGAATGGATGATTGGCTGAAAGATGTAAGAGAAAGGTTGTGACTTTATGATGGGATTTAGTATAGTGAAGTACCCACATTATCATAAAAGAAAATTGATTGGGGTCCCCTTATGAAGGATGTACACATATAAAGTTCAGTTTTTCTGCTTCAATTTGGGTCATACAGTGACAGTATATCAGTTGACTTAGAAGCTATAACTTCTGAAGGCAAAAATTCAACTGATATGGCAAAAACGGTGCCAACTGTGAAATAAATATATGATGGTAAATTCAGTCTGCTTTTGTCTGAAAGTCAAATAATAAAATATTATTACTTTAAGCTTAAATTGAACCTTTTCTCGAAGGAGGAAATATTTAATTTCTCTTTATTGTACAAGTAAACATACTGGTATGTGTTATTACTTAGTAGCTTAAAGTTCCATGTCTGTAATGTAGACTTAAAAAATGAATGAAGTCAATAATCTAATTTGATTCCCATAAAAATGAAGCATTTCCCCCACTCTAATAGTAAATATAGTCAATGTGAGGATTCTTCTGGGGATAACATTAGCTATGATTTTCTTTGAACTGCTCCCTTGTAGTGATTCCAATTCTTACTTTTACCTTTACATGAAAAGCAGAACAAAAGGGTAAAGGTTTCTGAAAATGGGTAAAAACAGCTTTTAGGGTAGAACAGCCATACATCTAACAAAAGATTCCTTTACAAGAAGTTGAACCTCAATAGCCATTCAATAACAAAATAATACTGCCCTCGAGCTTTTTTGGAAGTAAAGAAAATACTCAGTATAGTCATATGGATTTTTTCCCCCAGCCTTGATGATATAACTTCATGATCAATATAAAGAATACCTCTGGTCATCTTTCCAGGATATATGAATTAGCAGTATTTTTGAAAGTCATATCAATGAATTATCCTTCATTGGTAGACAACACTTCTAGAATTTCTATTTCAGGTTTGGCTAGTCTTTTCTCTATCTTTAGAAACCACTTTCACTATTTTGGAACTTTTAGCCGTCACTTTATCTCTAAACACTGGTGAGATTATCAGTTCCCATGGGTTCAACAATAATCTATAGATAAATGACTTCCAAATCAACACATCCAACCCTAATCTCTCTCATAAACTCCAGCACCCCTTCAACTTCCTGCTGGACAGTTCCATCTAAAAGTCCCATCAGCATTAGAAGCCCAAAATGTCCAAAATAGACTTCATCATCTTCTTTCAAAAACCATGCTTCCTTCCAATTTTCCTATTTCTGTTGAAGTTACAATCATTTTCCCTTTCACCTAGATTCACAGTCATCCCTGACTCCTAACATTTAATCAGTTAAGTCTTAGTCAGCAACTCTCTCTAGCTGTACAACATCTTTCCCAGGCAGTGCTTCCACTCCACTTGTATACATGCTGCCTTCATTGCCTCCTCTTGTTCTGCAATAGCCTCTTCATTTATCTCCCACCTTCCATTTTCTCCCATCTCCAATCTAACTTCTACACAACTGCCCTAAAATATGGATGAGGCCATGCCATTACCATGCTTGAAAATCTCTGGCAGTTTCCCATTGACTCTATGATAAAATATAAATTCCTCAGCTTGGCATTTAAAGTCCTTCACAACCTCAATGCCACCCTTTGCAGACATTTCTTATGACTCCCCTTCATTCGCTCTATGTTCATCCAAACTGGCCTACTAGCTGTTCCTTTGCCATCTTCCATCTCTGTGCTTATAATGTATTCTTTCATCAGCTCTAACTCTTAAAATCTCTGGTTTCCCCCATTTGTGCATGCTCTCTCCCTCCATAGATCATCTTATATTTGTTTACCTACATTGTGTGTCGTATGCCTATGCTAGAATGAAGGGTCCTAGAAGGCAAGAACATGCTCATGCTCTTGTCTCTGCATCCCCATCATCTAGTATTCTTATTCATAAAAGAAGCTTAATAAATTATTGAACTGAATTGCTACCAAAAATAGATATGATATTATCAAAAGAATAAGAGAACTATAAATTGAGAAATTTAACTCAAAAATACAGAAATGAGAGCATATATGCATGAACTATACAACTAAACTAAAAAGAGTTATGCAACTCTCTAGGCTGTCCCTTGAAGTCACTAAATCTGAGTATTTCAAAGAAAAGAACTGAGTCATTATGAAAGATCTGGGGCAAGTTCCTAGCATCTGGCCTGTGTTTTGTCTGCTGAGAAAGACTTAGGTAGGTATTCACTGTCAAGTGAGCAAAACACACAGATAAACTTTCTTTTGTTATCTTTTCTGTGTCAGTTCCCTGACCTTGCCTCAAATTGCAAAACTGGATTTTGTACATTGGAGTATAAATGTGGTCTGTGCTAGGCCAAGCAATCAATTCTTGACCCTGAAAGTCACTGGTTAGTCCTAGCTACTGAGTAAAACTGAATTAGCAAGTATGAGGGGCATTAATGTTGAGGTGGGTAATCCTGTGAGGTCCTTTGAGATTTTATTATTACCCTGAGATTTTATTAACCAATAAAAAAAAATGGCCCAAATCCCAGAACAAGGCTACGTAACCAAATAGAATCTCAAAGAGGAAGAAATGTGGGAGAGAGTCATGTAAATAAATCAACATGACTCTAACTGGCAGCTTTGCTAACAAACCCAAACTTTAAGAGACTTTGGAAGGGAAATCACAGAATCTGAAAAAATGCTCTAAATCACTACTGATTAGAGAGATGAAAATCAAAACAACCCTGAGATACCACATCATACCTACCAGATTGGCTAACATGAGAAAATGGGAAAATGATAAACGCTGGAGAAGATGTGGGAAAGTTTGAACACTAATTCATTGTTGGTGGAGCTGTGAACTGATCCAACCATTCTGGAGAAAAATTTGGAACTATGCCCAAAGGGCTATAAAAATATGCATACCCTTTGGCCCAACAACATTGCTTCTAGGGCTACATCCCAAAGAGATCATAAAAAATGGGGAAAGATCCCACATGTACAAAAATACTTATAGCAGCTCTTTTTGTGGTGGTCAAAAACTGGAAATCAAGGGGATGTCCATCAGTTGGGAATGGCTGAACAAGTGGTGGTATATGAATGTAATGGAATACTATTGTGATATAAGAAACGATGGGCAGGTGGATTTTGGGAAAACCTGGAAAGACCTATATGAACTGATGCTGAGTGAAATGAGCAGAACCAGGAAAACACTGTATACAGTAACAGCCACACTGAGTGAGGACCTAAAACTTTTCCAAAGGACTCATGGTGGAAAATGCCATCCACATCTAGAGAAGGAACTATGGGGTCAGACTGCAGAGTGAAGCTGACTCTTGTCTCTTTGGTTTCGTTTTCTTTCTCATGGTTTCTCCCATTCATTATAATTCTTCTATGCAACATGACTAATGTGAAAATGTGTTTAACAGGAATGTATGTGTAGAGCACATATCAGATTGCACGCTGTCTTGAGGAGGGAGAGGGAAGGGAAGAGGAGAAAATTTAAAATTATGGAAATGAATGTCAAAAACTCAAAATAAATATATAAAAAAAGAAATCACAGAACCTTAGGATGAAAGACCAGGAAGAAGCATAATACTGAAGGCTTCATGTCAAGAAGTCTAATGCTTAAAATGAGCAAAAGATAGCAACACATTGAAAAGGCAACAACAAACACGCGAGGCTAAGCTTAAAGGAAAACAGAAAGTGAATGCCAAAGCCCACACCTTGGCAAAGCAGGTTGAGTTAATAGATGACAAAGCAACAAGTATTTATTAAGCACTTATTATGTGCCAGACACTGTGCTAAGTTCTTGAGATACAAATACAAACAAAATGAAAGATAGTGCCTGCCCTCAGGTAGCTTACTTTCTAATAGGAGGGAAGGCAGCTAATAAAAAGGGTGCTGAAAAGGGGGGTGGGGCTAGACAGGGAGATGGCATGGTGACAAGATCTGGAAAGTTAGAAGCACAGTGAGGCAAGGAATAGAATAGAGTCAGCCTGGACCTATCCCCAAAATGGAGACTGACAGAAGGAACTCTTCAATGGGACAAGGGAACCAGCATGGCAGAGACAAGAAAGCAGCTGAGTCATGTCATGGTGGTGAAGTCTAGAGAGTCAGAAGCGCCAAGAGGAGGAGAATAAAGCATGAAGTATAGAAAACAGAACTCACTCAACTCTGATTCTGCATTTGTCTTTTCTAGCAAGAGAAATGATCATCAAAGTAGAAAAGTAACTCACTTCACAAAGGGGGAACTGGAGTCCCAAATAGGTTAAGAGATAAACTTAGGTGAAATATCCAGGTACTTTTACATTGTTTCCAAGTTCAGATGAATTATTTCTTAGAAAACAAATGAACTTCTAGGTCCTACATCAAAGCCACTATTGATGATGTTTGAAAATTCTTAGAGAATGGGAAAAGCGCCAGAATCCTGCAGATGGGCAAATGTACCAGTTTCTAAAACAATAATAATTATAATAACAATAATGTTAAGGTAAAAGTAGATTCCCTAGAATGATAACTTGGCAATCCTCAACAAAACCCAAAGAATGGATTTTTAAGCAACTGATTTATGAATTCACCAATCACAAAGCAAATGGCCAGTTAACTAAAAACAAATCATGCAAAACTAATCAAGACAGTTAAGTCTGAGCAGTTAAGAAAACCAGGCATGGCAGCCCCTATTTACTTAAATTCCTTCACCATTCATAAAAAACTACCCAAGCTGTCTTTATCCAACCAGGAATAAAGAAGGGGGGTTGGGAGGGTGGGGGGAGAGAAACCTAAGAAAAAAAAGAAAAGTTGAGAAATGTGATGATTATAACTGCAGCTATAGTTGAGAGGACCAGAGGGTACTACAGCTCTGAAGTTTCAGAGATAGCACGGATCCAGACATAGCACACTGGTGCTTCAAACTCCAGATATCCCTACCTCTTCTAATCTGACTGCCTAAAGGCCACAGAAGTTGTTTTGATCTTTTTCTACCCCATCCATAATCCCAGTCTCCTACTGGTCTGAGCACATCATGACTGCAAACAAGACTAGGAAATATAGAAGAGCCCTGAGAATCTGGGCCCTTAAGTAATGATTTGTGCCACTGTCTCCCCCAAAAACCAGTGCATAAGCCAAATTGAGATCTCAGGGAGACCGTTGCCTCCATGAGAAGCAAGGTACAAGAGCAGAGGACAAACCCCTATACTCATCTACTTCATTCTGACCAAAGCCCAGTGAATCCATGACCTACCTTGATCCCCCTCAGCCAAGGATGGTGGGGACTCCCACATCCCTCCTGATCAGCCCACAGCCAAGGGCTGAAAGTGGCTAAGTTTCCATGAGGAAGTAAGAGGATCTAAGGTCAAAACCTGGTTCTGCCATTACCTGTGTGGACTTAAGCAAAACGCATTCTAAGTCTCAATTTTCTCATCTACAAAATGAAAAGTTGGGCTAGAAGAATTCTGACATCTTTGCCGCTTCTAAATCTCTTATTCTGTTGTACTGAAAAAGAAAAAAACAAAGCTAGATATTATATTTGAGGACATAATTGGAAAAGATCTTCCACAGTGGTCCAGATGAGGCAAATAAGACACCAGCAAGAAGAACTCCTATATGTAGATTTCTAAGGCATATAATTGTAAAATTAAGTAATTATAAAATTTGGGAAATTAAAAATAAATCATATTTAAAGAAATAACAGAGGAAACATTTTAAATAACACAAAAAATTAAGGGTTTTTTTTTTAGTGCACAAAAATCTTAAGAAAAAATGACTAAATGTCAAAATTATATACCTACAAACACTACCATGCTGTCTGGAAACAGAACTCACTTCAAAGACAAACAAGATCTAGAAAAATTTATCAATAATAATCCACAATGAAAGAGATCCATAAAAGCAGTGAGAGGAAAAGATCTAAACTGGTTGAACGATAAGAGACTAACAAAAATGCCACACTTTTAAGCTTGCTCATTATATTTGGTAAAGATTTGTTATATTGAAACAAGAATAAAGTATATAATCTTTCCTTACTATAATAGTAATAACAAAGCTAGATTTGGGAATAAAAACAGCTACTGTGATCCACATAAAAGAATGAAAATCATTTTTAAAAAACCACTGTATATCTACGATTAAAAAACTGTTTTACACAGATGAAAAATAGTAACAACAAAACCTAATGGCAAAGAACATCTATCTTCACTAAAATCAGAGCTTAAATCTCAGGAAAATATTCATTTTAACAACCTAAAAAAAATGAAATTTGATCAAGGAGCCAAACCCACCAATATACTGCTTTTGGAAAGATGTCTATGAAAAAATAAAACTAGATTAAAATTAAATAGACTATTTTTTCCTTCTGTCTTTTTTGGAGGGGGGAAGGCAAGGCAATTGGGGTTGAGTAACTTGCTCAAGGTCACACTGCTAGTAAATGTCAAGTGTCTGAGGCAGGATTTAAACTCAGGTCCTCCTGACTCCAGGGCCAGTGCTCTCTACTCACTGTGTTACCTAGCTGCCCTATATTAAAATTAAGAGATTGATCTAAATTATATCATACAACTAGATGTACAAAAAAAAAAGAATCAGGGATAGCAATAATGCTGTAAGATAAAATAGAATCCAAATTCTCAGAAAGGAAAGGGACAAAAAGGCTGCTATATAATGGTAAAGTGAATGAGGTATAACAAATATGGAACAATTGTCAAGTTATATTTACCATACAATTTGACAGCTAAATATGTAACAAGAAGATTAACAGGGACACAGACAGAAATAGATCAAAATATTATAATAGTAGAAGACTTCAACCCTCTTTGACAAATCAAAGACATTACCAATAAAAGATACCACAGATTTGAACTGCTAACTGAAGTAGAATTCATAGACATACATATATATATGGATATATATATGCATATATATACATATAAAGAGATAAATGAAAAAAGAAAAGAATACACATTACTTTCAAGTACGTAGCGGACAGATGTAAAAATTGATCACATACTAGGTCATATTATAGAGAGACCCCTTTCACACTACTATACAATAAAATTAAAATGAAATAATATGATCCAAAAAATTGTATAGAAGCTATAACACCCCCCAAAAAAAAGATTGAATTAATGAAGAAACAAGAAACATAAAAGGATCATTTTTCAAAAAAAATTAAAACAACAATAAATAGATGGCCTGGTATAGTAAGAAAGAATTAAAAGTATAGTCCAAAGCCCATTTCTGCCACTTACATATTACTACTGATGTGACCTGGGGCAAGTGAGTTAACTTCTGTAGGTCCCAGTTTCCTTATCTGTAAAACTGTACTAACCGGTATGCCCTAAAATTAAGATCCTATGACCACATATCAAAACCTATGAAATGCAACTAATCCTGTTCTTAGAGATAAATTTCTATCACTAAAAATGGAGAGAAAAAATGAAGCTGGCCACCCAAGGCACTAGAAAGGCAGAAATCCCTGAGACTAGACCTGTGATTTCATAGGTATATGAAACTCCTAAATGAGGAAACTCCCTCTAGCAAAGCAAGTCTGTACCATCTCAGCAACTTTTTAGGGAGTAATCTAGAATATTTGGTTTCAAACGCAAATAGAAACTCAACACAGTAGGCAGCATATTGACTTAGAAAATCACAAATTAACATCATCTATGTTGTATTGTATTTTTATTTATTTTGCTAAATATTTCCCAATTAAATTTTAATCTGATTTGATACCTCTGGTCTAGAGCATTGAGAGGTTAAGTGACTTGCCTAGGATTATAACATCAGTATGTGTCAGAGGCACAAAAAACCTAGAAGAGAAACAAAGCAGTAATCCAAAGGATAGTAAGATTGTAAAACAGGAAAAATAAATAGAATAGAAAATTCAAGAACAATTGAAGTGATTAAAAAAAAATCCGACTCCTGTTTTATTAAAGGCCAATAAAATTGACAAACCATTAGCAAATTTAGTCAATGAAGAGGAAAATTAAGAAAATTATAAATGAAAAGTAGGGAATCATAATAAGGACAAAAAATTAAGACTACTGTCGTGGAATAGTATATGCATCTATATTCTAACAGATTACAGAATTTAGAGGAAATAGATGTCTGTATACAAAAAAAAAACTGCCAAAATTGATATAACAGGAAATAATTTAAAGAGGTAAAATCTCAGAGGAAGAAATAAGACAACTCATCAAAAATTAGCATGTCCCCCCCCAAAAAAAACAACTCTTGTCTAGGTGTATCCATAGTAGAATTCTTTCAAACTTTCCAAAAGCAAATAATTCTTGTTTTACATAGGTCATTCATTAAAATAGGAAAAAGGAGGAATTTTACTCACTACATTTATGGATATTGTGCTGATTTTAAAGTCCAGAAAAGTAACAGTAAAAAAGAAAATTATATGACAATCTTATTAATGTAGATGAAAAAATACTAAATATTAACCAAGTGAATACAGCAGTATATTAAGAAAATTATTCGTCATGAGTAACTAAGGCTGATTCAACATCAGGAAGACTATCAATATAATTAAGCATGCAAACAAACAAAAAATATATCAATACATATGGAAAAACTTTAGATAAAATCCAACATTCATTCATGAGAAGAACACTAAAAAGAGTAAATATGGAGGGAATCTATCCTCAAAACAATAAAAAAAAAAAAACAGCCTCAAGCCAAGAGTCAACATAATAGGCAGTATTATCAGCAATATCAGAAGCAATTTCACTAAAAGCAGGTACAAATCAAGGATGGCCAATTTGTACTGCTTTATTTTATAATAGCATTTGAAATTCTAGCAATTTCAAGAGAACGAGAAAAAGGAATTTAGAGGAATTAATATTAGAAAAAACTTATCAATTAGTTATAACAAATAGAAAATCATTTTTCACAATTAAAAGAATTATTATATATGAATGATTGCATGAAAACTAAAGAATTAGAAGGTAACAGGGACCATTATAGACTGCATGGGGAAGATTTGGTTGGAAATATGTAAGAGAGGGTTAGAAAACCATGACTCAGAATATCCAAGGAGAAAAGGATAACAAAAAGACTCATTTTAAAGGGGGGGAGGTAGGAAAGGTCTATAATAAGAATGGAATATAGACTGAAACAGGCAAATAGTAGCACAGAGAATGTGACAGATTTTAATTATTGGTTCCCATAGGCATAAACACTGTGTTTTTTTCTCCAAATATATTATAGGCTACTTAAGAAATCAATAACATGAATCCTATTTCTTTTATTCTCAAAAAAAAAACACTTAAGGCTGGTGTTGTGTCAGAAAATGGTGGTTAAATAAAAGAGCATATGATCCAATGCAATAATACCATTGGGTAGACTCAACAATACTAATGAGTCAGCATGGGATAAATATAGGGTACACTGTTGAAACGGAATCTCAGTTTTATAACCAAAATAAAATCTTGGAAATATATCATGTCTGGGCTTAAAAATACAATATAAAAGATAATTCTAGGAGGTAGGAACTGAAAATCACCTGCTGGGAAGTTTTTACCTGAGGAAAGAAAAGCTAAATATACTGGGCAGCAACACAAATACATAATTGTAGCTCAAAGGAACATTTATATCCAACATTCAGCATGTCATGTTATTCAAATGTGGCAAACTAGGGACCAATGATGTACAAGGTAGACTAGAAGAGTATATGACGGTGCAGAATAAACTAGAGTCGTTAAAGCTAGAAAGAACTAAATGGAAAACTAATCTGACTTTTTCATTTTACAGCTAAGACTGAGAAAAGGTGACCAAACATCACCATCTCGAATATGAGAGAACCTGTATTATTATTAAATGCTCCAGAAAATGAAAAAAATATCCATAATTTCACTGATCTGAGTCCCCTCTCCAATAGTAGAGAATACAAACATTCCACACCTCATCCCCTTACAATTCCAGTTGAGGCATTTCTATAAGTCATCTATAGAAAAAGCAAGCAACCTTCTCTCTGTTAGCTGTGTGTGTGCGTGTGTGTGTGCATGCGCGCACGCATGTTTTAATTACTTTGATGGTAACAGCATATAATTGAGATGTCCATCTAGGGTCTTTCAACCTCACTACTAAACTGGCCTATCTCCCTTCCTGTCATAACTATCCTTGGAAAGGTCCTTTACAATAAAGGTGTCAAACTCACAGCCTCCTACGACCCAAATAAGATTAAAATGTCATTGGGAAATGTTTAACAAAATAAACAAAAGTACAAGAAAATATAGAAAATATTAATTTGTGGTTTTCCAGGACAATATGCCAGCAGCTGGGATCCATTCCTATTTGAATCTGACAGAGCTGCTTTATACCCTTTCCTGAACTCAAATGATCCTTAGTTACATGCTACAGCTTAGCCATGTCTTCTGGGTTACTTGTGATTTTTATTCTTCCAAGACATATGCTCCATGATTTGCAGCCACATAGGATCACAAGAAGTGTTTATGTTTGTTTTTTGGTTTGCTTTACTGTACTTGTAGTTTTATAGGGAACTCTGGACAAAGAAAAGTCCCTCTACCAATGCATATGGTAGCTGCTTTGCAACTTATAGTCAAGTTGCTTGGCACTGTCTCTGAGGAAGAATAATGCTCCAATGGGTAGTCAAGGGATATAAACAAAATGCTCAAAAGAAATAACAACCAAATGAAAGACAGCTTCAAATTATTCATTATAAGAGAAATGCATATCAATACAACTTTGAAGTTTTACTTCACTTCCAGAAAATTGGCAAAAAAAACAAGGACAGGAATGATTGGAAAGGTGGTGGGAAGACAGGCACACTAATACACAGTAGGTGAAGCTGTGAATTGGTACAGCCACTCTGAGAAGCAAACTGGAACTGTGCTTTTTTTTTAAGGGATTTATAAAATAACAATATCCTTTGAGCCAAAGATTCCACAGCTATGTATGTAGCCAACAAGAAGTCAAGATCTCGTGTACACCATTCTGCCATACTCACAGCATTTCTGTTGAAGGTGCCAACTTTCTCCCAATTAGCCAGGCTTACAACCTAAATGTCATCCTCTACTCCTAACTTTTTCACACACACACACACACACACACACACACACACCATATCCAATCTGTTGCCAAGGCCCATGAATTTACCTTCATAATATCTCTCATATTTGTCCTCTTCTCTGACACTGCTTCCACCTAGATGCAGGCCCTCATCACCTCACACCTAGACTACTGCCATAGGCTACCGGTTGGTTTTCCAGCTTCAAGTTTGCTGTTTCTAGCTTCACAACATCTCTCATATCTGTCCGCCTTCTCAGCACTCATACAACCACCAACGTATTTCAGACCTTCATCACCTCTTAGGTGTACTGCAATAATGACCTCCTAATTGGTCTCTCTCTCAATTAAGTATCTACCCACTCTAAACTCTTCACACCCACGGCTACCAAAGTGATTTTCCTTAAACACAATTTTAGCCACATTGCTCCCCTGCTCAATTAATCCCAGTTCCTCCATATTGCCTCGGGGAAAAAAAAAACCACAAAAATAAAAACAAATTCTTCATCTGTTTGGATGTGAAAGTCCATCAAACGTGGCCCCAACCTACCTTTCCAACCTCACTGTATATAACTCTCCTTCCTGCATTCTTTGGCCTAGCCAAACTGGTCTTCCTACTGTTCATCTCATATAAAGGAAAGAGAACTCAAATTGAGCCTGCGATTCTAACCCAGGCCTTCTCATCTCTCTTACTAGCTGTGGGACTGAACACAATTCACTTTCTCTCTCTCTGTCTCCACCTTCTCCTCTTTAAAGTGAAGGGATAGACTTAGTAATCTCCAAGGTTGCTCCTAAGCTCTGACTATGATCCCCTAAAAGGAAAACTGAATATCTAATTATATTACAACTTTGAAATTTTCATAAACAAAAACAGTTGAAACAGTGATACCTGATGTTGGATGGTTTGGCAAGGAGGTAGCTTATAAATACGTTAGAATTAAAAAACAATTAAATTCCATTAAAATGAAATATATGAAGGTGTTTTGAGATATGAGCAAAGAGGTGCTCTTTATATCCAAGGTAATAGGATAGTAACTTAAAAATGAAAGTACAGTTACTACTTTACCAAAGGCATCCTCTGTATAGGAATGATCATCTCACTCAATCATATTAACTCCTATTTATGTAGTTTCACAGTCTACAAACTATTTTCTTCACAATTACCCGGCGAGGTAGGTAATGACAGTAATATTGCACCTACTGGTTGAGGGAGAAATGACTTGCTCAAGGTCACACAAGCAATGAGAGAGCCAGAACTACACAAGTAATGCTTGGAAAGCCGCAATGCTTTCCAGCTAAGCAGACTGTACCTAGATTCTTTAGTAGTAGGGCTAGCCCAGTATTTAGCAATATAAACAAGCAAGTACTATGTCACCATTTTCCCAAATAATATTGGGAAGCTGGGAGGGCAGAAGAGGAGAAGGTGACCAAATTAGTCCTTCTAGTCTTTAATGAACTTGCTTTCCCACCAAGATGAGAGGCAGCTGTCCTCAAAGCCAGGAAGTTCTGGGTTCAAATTCCACCCCTGAAACATACTAGCTCTGTGACTCTGGGCAAGTCAATTAATCTCTGGAGGCTCTAGGTCAAGGGCGGTCACTTAGCCACACTGTGGGCAACAATCCCAAGTGCTGCCTGAACAAGGGTAAAATGTAATTGGGAAATATTTAACAAAATAAATAAAAATAGAACATTAATATGTGGTTCTCTAAGTCATTATGTGCCAAGTTCCCTCCCCACCCCCACCCTTAATTAAGTACAGTTTAGTGTCCTCTGTTTTCCATTTGAATTTGACACCACTGCTCTAGGCAACAACTCTAAGGCTATGAATTACAAAGAAGGAGCCAACTTGCACGGGTAGAGGGTGTTTACTCACTTGGGTTCTGGATACCTATATCAATGAAATCATCAGTGCCTAGCTCTGTCCCCATTCCACAAACACAGAATAGGAGAAATGGGAAAGGAAAGAGGATGATAAAAAAAAAAAGATACCATATATAGATACTATCATGCATCAACTAATAAATAAATAACTGCTAATAAAAGTGTGGAAGAGGTATAGCTTTACAGAAAGACGAGTAAAAATATTGTGGGAAAGAAATGGAAAAAGCTAGATAGGCATGTGAGTCAATGGGTGGGTTGGGGGAGAAAAGTCTATGCAGTCTAAAAAGTAACACCTCTTACATAACCTCCAAAAAAAAAAAAGGAAAGTTAATAAAGAGAGGTAGAATTTCCTTATGGAGAAAAAAAGTTACATAACCGTTGATAGTGGAACAAACTCTTACAATAATATAACCATATTTTCTTTGTTCTTTTTTTGCCCTAAAGTGATTTTTCTTAGAAAAATCCCAGTTTGTGAATCCCTTTTGTCCATTTTGCTGTTCATTAGCCCCTACTCCAGACACTAGGCAGGATTTAATAAAAGCAAATCAAACTCTTACCAGTCAATTTTTCACCTTGTTAGGAGTTCTTAGAAAAGGGTTAGAGAAGACAAAAGTGAAAGCGTTCTCTAAAATGGGGTTTGGGCATTACCTGCGGGATTAGAATCATAGAATACTGAGCTGAAAGGGGCTTGATAGAAGTATAGGGTAAAACAAGAGACTTGAATTGGAGAAGTGAGTTCTTATAACAGCTCTGCCATGACTGTGGCCTAGTCACTTAGCCTTTCTGAGCCTGTTGCCGTTCAACAAAATATTAACACACACACTACCAACTTCAAGGATCCAATGATACATATCAAGCACTATATAAAGTTACCTTAATAACAAACCAAACTTCTTACTTTAGCAATGAGGAAGTTGAGAGGCCAGGAGATTAAATCATTCTCCCAGGATCACCCAGCTAGGTAAGTGATAGAGTGACAGAAGCAAGAGTAAAAAGACCCTGCGTCCCGATTCCTGGATCACATGGCTCAGACAATGCTTTAATTCTCGTAACTTGAAGATAAATTACACAAACATCTTTCATCACTGATCACAGTAGTATAATAAACTAATCCACTAACAGAGACTTATTTCTGAGGATATTTAAGCAGGGAATAGATAACTGTCTCTTAGAGCTGGTAATTTGGACTAGTCAAAAAAAAAAACAACTTAAAAAACTTGGAAAACTAAAATACGCCTACCAAATATTTTTTGAATGAATGGATGTGGGTCATTTTTTAGGGGCACATTAGCTTCCATCATCTTCTTTCACTCATTTTCTAGCTTTACTACCTCAAAAGAGGCAGTAGACAAATAGAAACATATATGCAGTCTTTGTTAAGCACTTGCTAATAAGAACTCCAGTGCCCAGTTAGCTGTGAACTTTGACCCTCTAGAAAACTGGTGAGAAGATTATCTCAACAAGTTCATAGAATTTTAGAACTAGAGGAGTCTAGAGATCATCTAATCCAATGAGTTGGAAGTCTCATCTTTTCCTCCATTTATAAAATTGGTAGAATAGTAAATGCTTCAATTCAGTCTCAAGATGCATGCAAGGTCAGGGCCAAAACTTTTTAATTTGCCTTAAGAAAGAATGGGATAGGGAGTGTGGGAGTAGTCCTGTTTGTTTGTTTGTTTGTTTGTTTTATTCAATCAACAAGCCATTTTTAAAGTATCTACTAAGTGCTAGGAATTGTGCTTAGTACTTGAGATACTGATACAAAAATGCAGCAGTCTCTGGCCCAGAAGAATCTTGCATCCTAATTAGAGGAATGAAAGGATACAAAATAGATTGATCAGATACAAAATAAATACACAGTAATTGAGGACAAGGGGAGGGTAGGAACGAACAACTAGGGGGAAATCAGAAAAGGCTTCCTGAGGGAGCTACTGGTTAGAAGAGGCAGAAGGGAGGAGGTACACAATTCCAGGCATGAGGGGCACAAAGGCCAGATACAGAATGTCCTGAATGGAGAGTAACAAGTAGCCAGTTTGGCTGAGGGGGAGGGGGAGGGGGGGAGGGACAGAGGGAGGGGTGGGGAGAGAGACAGAGACAGAGAAACAGAGACAGACAGAGACAGAGAGATAAAGAAACACAGGATGAAGCCAAATTATAAAGGGCTTTCAATGCCAGTGGAGTTTGTGTTTTAGTATAAAGGGATTGAGGAGCCTCTGAATCTCCCTGATCAGAGGACCATCATCATGGTCAGACAAGATTTAGGACAGTCAATTTGGCACTCTATAGGGAATGGATTAGAGAGGGAATAAACTGGGCATAAGGAGACAAATTAGGAGACTATAGCAGTAGTCCAAGCTAGACATGATAAGGCCGGGCAGGATGGTGATTGTGGGATAAAGATAAGGGGATGGACAGTAGAGATGTTTCAAAGGCAAAGTGGGTTGGCAACTGGTTGGATAGTGGTGGAAGGGGAGGACTGAAAAAATAAAAAGATGAGTATGACTTATCTAGAATGCAAACTTGAGTGACTAAAATATAGAAAGAAACAAGGTAGTTAGAAAGGGTGGAATAGGAGTACAAGATAATGGAGTACAGAAAAATTTTAATTATCTTAGCAGTATAAGGAAAAGCAGTAATCTTTATCTAGTATAACCAAAGTAATTTGGCTGTACTTGACTTGTTTGTCAGGAAGCCTGCCTTCTACTGTGGGTTCTACCACTTACTAACCATGTAATCTTGGGCAAATTTGTTCTTAATTTTCTCATTTGTAAAATCAGAGCTGAACTAGATTATTCTGGGGGCTTTACAAATTGTTATTCTAATTTCAATAAGAGAAATAGTGGCTGAGAAATTAAATGCAAGCAAAATTATTATTTGGTAGGGGGTGGGGAGGGAAGAAAGAGGCACATACAAAAACACAGGAATACAAGATCTGTGACTTCCTCCTAGGGAATACCTGTAGTGGAAACCCCTTCCTCACCAAATATATCCAATCTATGATTTAGGAGATAAATCAGAGAATTACCTGAGCCATGGAGATTAAGTTGCTTGCCCAGGGCCACACAACTAATGTCACAAATGGGACTGGAACCTAGGTCTTCTTGACTCTAAGCTACATCAGCTTATTCATATCTATCTTATTAGTAAACTAAAGCTGATATCCTCACGGCATAAGTTTATCTGAAGGAGTAAAGAGACTATAGTCACGAGACCACCGTGGCATAAGACAGATCCAGAAAGCCACCAGATTGTATTGAGCACAGATGGCAAGATATTCTGTGTTGCTGAGTGCCTGGAATGCACTCTCTCCTTGCCTCTCCCTCCTAGAATCTTTTGGTTTCCTTCAAGTATCAGCTCCAGAATCAATTTTACCCGACGCCTTTTCGATTTCCAGCTGCGGATGCCTTGACAAAGTTACCTTGTATCTAACTAAATATTTACTTGTGTCTGTCTTAGCTAGATCGTAAACTCCTGGAGGGCGCAGGGACTGTTTCACTTTTGCCACTATATCCCAACACCCCCACAAAGCCTGGCCTTAAATAAATAGCGTGTTGATTGTGTTACTCTCTAATATATTTCATTGAGTTTCCTGTTGCCTCCAAAATTTCTCTTTCCATTCATCCATTCATTCATTCTCCGGGGAGCTTTTATTGAGAGGTTACTCATTTGTAGCCCTGAGGATATAAAGCGCTTACTCGTGGAGGATCTTTTTTCGAAGAAAATGGTGATACTACCAAGAATCCCTAACTATGCAATGAATGACCTGGCATCCCTATGACCCCAGCACTGTCCGTACCCGCTAGTGTTGTGGCACCTGGTGACTAAGGGGCGTAGCTTACCCTGCAGAAAGAGCGGGAGACTTACCTGGGAAACCTCTGTTTCAGCTTCCTCAGGCTCTGCCTGGTAGGGGGCACAGCCACGAGGCACTGAGCTATCTCCTCGTACTGGGCCCTGGTCAATATCATGTTTGGCCCGGGAAGGGGGCGGAGGGGAGCGGGAATCCGGGGGCAGTGAAATGACACCGAGGGACCGGTGCAGCCCGAAAGGCAACGGGTCTGGGGACGGAGAAGGCTGGCACCGTGCACCCTCGGTCGCCCTCCTCCCTCAGCGCAGCACGCGGCACAGCTGGGGGCGGGGAGGAAGGGCACGCGGCGGCGATCCCCAGGCTCACTGCGGTAGCAGCAGCGGCGGCAGCGGCAGCAGTAGCGCGGGCTTTACGCGGGACTGCCCTCACCTCGGCTCTCTGAGCAGCCGCAGAGCGCGGAAGTGAAGGCGAATCGGCGCCATGTCGGTTAAGGGAAAAGCAACCAGGAAGTAATGCTGCAAGACGGCGGGTTGCCAGATAGATACTCTAGTACTGCGAAGCCCGCGCTGTTGCCATCTTGCATTCCATTGCTGGGCTGGGCGGTTCGGGGAGAAGTTCACTCCCAGTGCCGCAACTAGAACTCCTTAAGGGGAAAAAGTGCACATGAAGTGCATTGGTTGAGGGACTGGAGAGTCGGTGCTCAGCCGAGACCGGTCCGACTTCTTTTTCTCGGGGTGTGCGAGGAGATGGGGAGGAGGGCTGTGAGGAGTGAATAACCCCAGAGCCTCGTAGGGAGAGCAAAGGGACGCCTAGAGGAACCCCCGCACCTGAGAATGGCTCCAGAGGTGCCCCAATTTTAAGTAGGATTCAGGACCTACCAAAATCAAGCAGCCAGAATGGAGAAACTGATTTTGCATTTTGGAAAACTAGTGTAGAGCCAGTATTTCGGAGTATAGGCGTTGACCGAGGACCAGCAGCAATCTTCTGGGCAATCGTTCTTAAACTTTAATTTACAAGCTGGCTTTTTCTCAGTCACAGCTTAACAATGCAAGTTTTCTCACCGTTGCACAGTGGAAGGAGGGCTGGATTTGCAGTTAAAAGGCAGGGGTTGAGAACTCAGCTCTGCCATTTATGATCTGAGTGACCTTCCAAGTCACTTCACCTCTCAACCTCAGTTCCCTAGTCTTTAGGATGAGGGAGTCGGACTAGAATGACCTCCAAGGTCCCTTCTAGCGCTTTGATCTACGATTTCAAATCTTAGGGGAAATTAAATGGCCCTCTGGACACTGACACATACTTAACTTTACTGGGAAGAGAGTGGGGGGCATTAATTTCGATTGGCCAGCTTGTTTTTTTCAAAAGTTTTGTTTAATGGAAGAAAGTACTTGAGCTTTGGTTGAATAATACCTAAAACAGAAAGCACAGATGTCCGTCAGATACCCTTTAGGTTAAGTGTTGAGGAAATTTTATGGGCTTTTCAGTTCATGTTTAAAAATTTTCTTCTCATTCCCTTTCCTTTTATTTTCTTAATTATCAAAAATCCAGCAAATAGAGACCGTCCTGTACTCATATAGCTTTCTGCCAAATGTTTACATCAGGATGTTTTTCCCCCATATGCTTTGTATCCTGCTCTGGCTGTGTGACACTCATACATAACTATTTATTTATGGCAGCGGTGCCTGGAGTTGCCACCTGGCTTGTGTGTTGCTGACCCTGCCACTACTTTTACATGAAAGCTATTTGATGCTAAGCAGAAGCTGCTTGTTCCCCTATTCCTTACCCCTTTCACATCTCCTTGTACCCAATACATAGCAGTACGATTTTGATAGAAAACATCAGTTTAGGGAGGTTTGTAGTAATTATTTTTTAAATAACTTTTACACAGCTCCATCACCTACACTCAGCTTTACAACACTGAAGGAAAAGGCCACCTTTAATTTTTGCCAGTCATTTTACTAGTTGGTCCCAAATCCAGAAGATTATTTTGGCATTAACCCAGAAGAACACAGCACAGACTAAATGACTTAAATGAGTCTCATTTAAGAATCTGTGATTGAGCAATAAACACTCTTGTGCGTGTAAGTTCTCTGGTCAGGGGAAAAAAAGTCTTAAGACAATTGGTTACAGAATATTTAAAAACTGTTCAGCAACTTGTAATCTAAAACTGTTTGAATACCCAATAAAATGTTGCTGATGGACAATTTAAGAAACACCTTTGTCTTTAGAAAGGGAAGACAAATCTATTAACCTAATCATCCTGTGAAATATATTTTATGTTTATAGGTAAAAAGTTTCAGTGACTCTAAACATAATGTAGAAAACAAGGAGCCCAAATCTCTATTCATTCTTTCCAAAAAGACATAGAAGTACAACTAAGCAACATGGGATAAGTAAGCCGAGTCTACTGTAGAGAAGCCAACAGAAGCATAACAACAACAATAACGATGACTAAAATTGTTGTCTTTTTATACCTACTTCCTGGCACACAGTACCTGGCACACAGTGGACACCTAACAAATGTTTGTTAAATAAGGAAATGAATGAATATAATACTATGCGGTTCACAAAATGCTTCCTTTACATTTTCATTTGATCCTCACAAGAACTGTGGGAGGTAAGGACCAGACATTATTATCATCATTTTGCAGATGAGAAAATGGAAACCGGTTAAGTGACTTATCCAAGGTCACAAAATTAAAAGTTGTATAGGGAGTTGGGGCAGAAATGAATGGGGAGGGAGGGATTTCTACAGGGGGCCATAGGCTTATCCCTTTCACCACAAAAAACAACCCCATCAACCCAGATCTGCACACATTTTTCACCAGGTGTTTTGTATTGTTTTGTTTTCCAGGCTGATATCTTCCCATTCTCCCCCTTACCTGACCCCTCACTACTAATGTTCTAAGGAACAGGAAAAATTACGATGATTAAATCAATCAATCAATAAGCATTTACTAAACCCATATTCCAGGCATTGTGCTAAGCTCTGGGGGTACAGAGATAAAAGTGAAAGGGTCCTTGCCCTTAAAGAGCTTACCTTTTTTTAAAATTTAATTTGATTTTCCTTTCAATTCCTTGAATTCTCTCCTCTCATGTCCACCCCCAAACACCCATTGAGAAAGCAAGAAAAACAAATTTGTTAAAAACATGTAGTAAAACAAATTCTCACATTAGTCAAGTCCAAATCTCTCTATCTATCTGTCTGTCTGTATATCTATCTATCTGTTTGTCTATCTATCTATCTATCTATCTATCTATCTATCTATCTAACTATAATCTGAGTTAATTGTCTCTCTCTGGAAGTGGATAGCATGATTCATCATGAATCCCCTGGAGCTGTGGGTGCCATCATGTAGATCAGAGTTCTCAAGTCTTTTGAAGTTGTTTGAAAGAAACTGTATTCTAATAGGGGAAACAATATGAAATATAGAAGAATACAAGGTATTTGGGGGAAGAGGTGCTCTTGAAAGTGGGGAATCAGGAAAGGCTTTATGTAGGAGATGTCCCTTGAGCTGAGTCTTAAAGGAAAGCAGTTCCTTGCTTTCTGCTCCAAGAGGCTGAAATGAGAAGGGAATGCATTCCTGCCTTGACGGAGCCAGTGCAAAGACAGGGAGATAGGAGATACAGTGTTGTATGTTTAGAACTACAAGTAGATCAGTATGGCTAGATCAAAGAGAGAGCTGGAGGGGGACTTATGAATAAGAACAGAGAGGTAGGAAGTGGGGGGGGGTGTTATGAAGATACCAGAATGTCAGAGTTCATATATGATCCTAAGGGTAATAGCAGTCACTTGAATTTAGTGGGATGGAGGAGGGAGGTTAATATAATCAAGACCTGCCCTTTAGGAAAATGTGGAGAATGGATTAGAGTGGGAAAAACCTTGAAGTGGAGAGACCAAATAGCAGGATATTGCAATAGACCAGGCAGAGGTGATGAGGATTAGATTTAGGGAGGTGACTATGTAAGCAGAAAGAATGGGATGCATGGAAGAGATGTTGTGGAGATATAAACAAGAGTTGGCAATGGATTGGATATATGGGATGATTGTGAGTGAGGAGTTGAAGGTAAGACAAAGGTTATGAACCTAGGTGACTACAAGGATGATGATATCCTTGACAGTGAGAGGAAAATTCGGAAGAGGGGCAGATTTGGGAGGGGGTGGGGCAGGGGAAGATAATGAATTCTGTTCTGGACACATTGAGTTTGAGATACCTATGAGACATCCCATTGGAAATATTTAATAGGCACTCTATGAGGCAAGACTGGACCTCAGGAGAAAGATTAGGGCTGCATATATAATTCTGGGAGTCATCTGTGTCGAGATCATAATTTAACTCATGAGAACTGATGAGATCATCAAGGGAGAGTCTAAAAAGAGAAGAGGTCCCAGAATACAGCCTTTGGGAACTACCACAGTTAGTGAATATGAGATGGTTCATCAAATCAGCAAAAGTGACTAAAGAGAGAGATTGGACAGGTAGGAAGAGAACAAGCAGAGAACAGTCACAAAAACTCAGAAAGAAAGGAATATATGAGAGGAGAGTATGACCAACAATGTCAAAAGCTGCAGAGGAGTCACAGAAGAATGAGAATAAGCCATTAGAGAGCAATGTAACTGGAAAAAGAAGTTTCATTTGAGTGATGAGGTCAGAAACCAGATTTCAGAAACCCAAGCAAAGCATGTAGAGGCACTAGATATAGACAAGTTTTTCAAAGCCCAAAGCAAAACCCATGTTCATTAGTCAGTTCAGTTGAACTATTTATTCCCTGATGAACCTGGATTATTTTATTTTAGTAACCTTTTCCTCTTGCCCCTGGTCCCTCATAGTCACTTACCTATTCCTACTACTTATGTACCTGTCTTTATCATCATTATTATTATAATTACATGGGAAGTAGTATAGTACAGACTCTAGAGTCTGAAGTCCTGGGTGTGAATCCTGGCTTTGCTACTCACTACCTGTTTGACCTTTAGCAAGTCACTTAATCTCCATGGCTCCAATGAAATGGAGGAGAAATATAAGACTATAGTTAGTACTATTAGTAAATTCTAGAGAGATGTTTTTAAAGATAAAGGAGACTTTAGAGGGAAAACAAAAGCACACATGACACAGTATGTCTTTGATTTTATTAGAACCCCAAAGGTAGCAAACCATTTCAAACAGTGTAGGCTAGAATATGAAATGATATAATTGTTTAATGGACAGATTCTTTTAATCTTAGGGTTGGAAAAGATTATAGACAATATCAAATACAGTCATCTTATTTCACAGACGAGGGAATAAGGCCCAAGAAAGTTAAGCGACTTGCCCACACACAGCTAGTTAGCAAGAGATCCAGGACTGAACCCAGAATCTTGGAATGGTTGTCAAAAAAAGACAGGCAAAAAAAAAATCTGGGACTAGAAAACAGTATGATTTTTGGTAACTCTTTGTACCTCAGTGTTCCTATTAAATTGAAAGTCTGTCCTCTCTACTTAATATCTGTCACAAGAATATTTAAGAATAAATAAGGTAGCATATGGGAAGCAGTTTGAAAATTTCAGATTCATTACTGGAATTAACATAGTTATTTTCTTTGATCTGCTCCTGCTGGTGAATAATTCCTAAAAATAAGCTACCCACCTAACTCTTTCAATGTGCCTAAGTTCATATATATAGTATATTTTAGTTATTAATTGGAAGCTAAGACTAATAAGAATTCAACACTACCATATAATGGGGTTAGGATTACTCATTTCTGTGGCTCTTTGCCTACCTTCTGACCAATTTTAATACCTCATATTAGTTCTAGAAAAAGTGAGAGAATTACCGTGATGGCTAATTCAAGTTTACAAATGAAAAAAAGCCCACAAAGAGAGTAAAATGCCTTACAAAGGGCTGCTTTATGCAAGACAAATGATTAAACTGACCTAGGTGAATTATAGCTACTTGTGGGATTTCTGATTTAATTTCTTTGTATTGCCTAAGGAGAGATGGAGCAGATGAAATAATTTTCATGTCTGGTTCCTTTTTAGGAGAGGAACAATGAAGAGAAGAGAAGTAGGAAAAAAGGAATTCATCCGAAAGACCATTTTAAAGTGACTTTTCCAGCAGTAAGATATAAAATTGTTCATATTTAGCTTCATGACCTATTAACAAATTTTGCTTTATTTCCAGCAAAAGAATTCATTTCCCCTTTCTGGTAAGAGATTAGAATCATTTTCTTTTTTCTTTTTTTTAATAGTCCCTCCCCTCTTCCCTACCCCTTCCCAAGATGGCAAGCAATCTAAGCTGCACATGTGCAATCGTATGTTTTCTTTTAATAATAATCTTATTATCTCTTTAAAAACATTATCATAATGATTATTGTAAAAATTCAGAAAATAGCAGAGCAAATCCTCAAATGAAATTCAACTGTAGTGTGTGTATATATGTATATATATACACACAATATGTATTGTATAAATATATATACATGTCTGTATGTATATATATATGTGTGTGCATGTATGTACATGACTACATGTGTGTTTAATTCAATTCAACAAGCATTTATTAAGCAGCAGTCCCTACCCTCAAGGAACTGAGGGAAAGACAACAGCAACAACAAAATTTATGTATATATTGCGTCTCATGTATATGAGAGGCAGAATGACTTTGTGGATAGAGAGTTGGCCTTGGAGTCAGAAAAACCTGTGTTCAAGTCTTTCCTCTAACTCAAAGGTGGGGAGCCTGAAGCCTCAACACCACACGTGCCCCTCTAGGTCCTCAAGTGCAGCCCTTTGACTGAATCCACACTTCACAGAACAAACCCCTTAATAAAAGGATTTGTTCTGTAAAACTTGGACTCAGTCAAAACATACCGGCTGTGTGACCAAGGACAAATGATTTAACCTCTCAGTGCTCCAGTCAACTCTCTAAAACCATATTATGGATAAATTTCCGATCTGCATCAATGTGGGGAGTTTCCACATCAGGAATTCCTTACAAAGCTAAAGTCATAGGTCTAGAAGCCTTGTACATAAGCGTATTTTATATATTATATATACATACATACACATATATGCATTTGTTAAGTGACTACTATGTACTGGGCACTGTGTCAGTTACCAAGGGTACAAATACCAATAATAAACTATCCTACCTTATCTTTCTATGTATCTATCTGTCTGTCATTCTCTATTCAAGAGGACTTTATATTGTCTTTGTTTTATGTTTCTTTCATGAGTATTATAAAGCATCCTTTCTCTAAGAGTTCTTTAATCACTAAAATGAATTTGGCTTGACCATTCACACAGGAAAAACCAAATGGATGAAGAATGTCTATTGTTCACCTTATGGCATACATTTAGATAGATAGCCTATTTGAGCTTGTCCATCAGTGTGAGTAGACAATACAGATATTCAAAGAATTGAACTAACAGTTGAATAGGAGGAACGGAGGCCAGATTAATTTCAAGAAGTTGCAAAGCTCCTTTAATGACTCCAAATTTCCCATGAGAACAAAGGTCCATCTTCTTAGTTTTATTTTTTTTTTGGCAGGGCAATTGGGGTTAATGGACTTGACCAAGGTCACACAGCTAATAAATGTGCCAAGTGTCTGAGGCTGAATCTTAACTCAGGTCGTCCTGACTCCAGGGCCGGTGCTCTACTCTCTGTGCCACCTAGCTGCCCCCATCTTCTTAATACTAACATTCTGCTGAATGTTTCTATATGGAAATAAGATGTGGAATACAAAAGTCTCTAAAGAATTAAAAATGAGTTATCACATAAGGCAATGAAGAGGCATATAATAGGCAAGAGTAGGCTGTAAGTCACGAGGAACTCTGAAGAACAGAAATAAAAGATACCATTAAGGAATCATATATTAATAGTATATGATCTGGTCATGTGTAAGAGTAAGGGATGACAGATAAACAGCCAGAATGCTTCATCAGTATCCTCAAAATTTCAGGAGAAACAAAGGAACGCATTCATCACTTTGGGTGGACCCTTTGTAACGTATGGGATGGACACAGGATAGATCATCATGGATGTGTTTTGATCTGCCCCATTCATGGGAACTTCTGAACTGATAAGATCACAGATCCATTGGAATTTTTGAGTGCATATCTATCCATCATAGTCATATACATGTATTATATAGAACTAAATATACATTCTGTATAATATATAGATACCTAATATATCAAAGCACATAAAAATGGTGTTGATTCTTTCCCCCAGCACCAGCAGATTCCACTATAAATAAGTCATCTTCCTTTCCATTGATGGCATGTCTTGTTGTCATCTTAAGATAATCTTCATGTCAAATGACTTTTAAACTGTCAGCTAACTTGTTCTAACTTGTAAGTCTGTCTTCCTTCATTTGCCTGATCCTGGGGCAAAACTTCTGAATATAAAGATATCAGATAAAGCCTTCAAAATCTTACAAACAGGATTTCTTTGCATTACTTTATTTTAGGAATGTATAAGTACCAAAGAAGATAGCATTCTTTTGAGCTTGGGCGTCATTTCAAGCTGTCTATTACGTAAAGAGCCAACATGATATTTTTCCTTGCATTTAGTCCAAAGATCTAATCCTTACTGCCATAAGCAGAAGACAAGATTATTGTTATTAATTAATGGTCAAGAAGAACAGATGAAACTTATCTGACAAAAATTCACCTGTGTGACTCATTTTTGTCTTTTCATGAAAGGCTGAAGAACAGTAGCTTTTTTAAACCTACAGTTTTGTATTTATTCAAAATTCAAAGCAAAATCCACTTTTTGTAAACATCTCAATTCAGCTGCTTGATCACTGATGAATCTGGATTATCTCACTTCAATCACTATATACCTGGTCCTCATCAGTCACTGGTGACTGATTATCCACTTCTACTACTTCTGCAGTTGCCTTTACTACTGTTGTTACCATAGTCATGTGGAAAGTAGTATGAATGTGGAGGGTAAGGTCTTGAATTTGAATCCTGCCTCTGCTATTTACTACATCTTTGACCTTTTGCAAGTCACTTAACCTCCCTGGGCCTCAGTCTCCCTATTTCCAAAAATGAGAGAATTTATTAGATGGTGGTCCCTTCTAGTTCCACATCTATGACCTTATTATTGTATAGTTGATAATATCACCAGAGAAATGTATAAATTAATAAAAGGTGGCTAATCACATGCAAGGGTGGGTCATGACCAATGACAGCCCCCTATTCCATTCGTATCAACACAAAGTCAAAAGAATGCTAGAAGCGTTCACCCACATACCCCCAATACATTGGGTAGAGTCCCTATGATAGACTTACAATAACACATTGGCAATGATTGCACAGGATGAGCAAACATGGATAGGTTTCAAACTGCGTTGTTAGAGGGAGTAACTATATTGATGAAACCACAAATCCACAGAGTATCGGATGATAAATGATAATAGAAATCAATAATCTTTTGAAGAAATAATATTACACACTTATATAGTACTATATCGCACTGTTCCTCACAGCAACAGGATGAGATAAAAATGAGGAAACTGAAGCATGCCTAAGGTTCTGACTTTTCTAGTAAGTCAACATTGATGAACCGGTCTCCAGTGATAGACTAATATAATGGAAAGGATATAAGACTAGGAGTAGGAAAATCAGTTAAGTGAGTGTCAGAGGGAAGATTCAAACCCACATTTCTCCAGACTCCAAATCTATCACTCTTTCCAGGATAATCCCTTCCAATTACAGTGACAATTACTAGCTGTCTGATTCTTGGCAAATAATTTGATCTCTCTGAGACTCAATTTCCCAACTGTAAAGTGAAGACTAACACTTGGACCACCTTCCTCGTGGAGTTGTTTTAAGGAAAACACTTGATAAACTTTAAAGAATCATAGGAGAAAAAGAAAAAAAGTTGATCTGGGGAATAGATTAGATTAGCAGGAATTATAAGGAAATATATACAACAGTCAAATTGTTGATAAAACCAAGAAAATAAAATGCTAAGAAAATACCTCTTTATTCAATAAGAACTGAGACAACCAGACACACATAGCATGCACAGAATGCACACAGCTTAGCTCAGCCTGGAGGGCAAGGTCCTCAGGGTCACCCCTGTTACCTCCCCCACCAGATCTTTGCTTGGCCCCCACACCTCTATGCCTCTGCCTTGTTGGATTCCTAGAGCAGTGGCAGCCCACAAGAAGCCAACACAGAGGCATTTTGAGGAGCAACAAAGTGGAGTATAAGCATAAAGATAGGACAGTTTCCTGTTGGCCTTTGCATCCCTGGCACCCAGCACGGGGCCTGACATGTGGTGGGCCTTTAATAACTTCTTGTGTAAGAAACCATTCAAGCAGGGATGAGGAAGTATTTCATTATAGACATGGAGTAAAGGCCTGTGGGAATGCACACATGTGGAAAATAGAATGTAGAGTTCAAGGAACAGCAAATAGCTTTGCCTGGATCATAGTTCATGAAGGGAGATTATCAAGTGGTGTTAGGAAAGCCAGAATACTATCACCAAAGAGAAAAAAGAAGATGAGGTGCAAGCCATTGCTACTCTTACTGAGAAACAGGCAGAGATCATGGTGAAGCCCAAGATGGTGTCAGAGGAGGAGAAGACTGGTTGGCTTAGTATACCAATGCAACAGGGGATGATTCATTGCTCCTACAATGAGTATTGGTTTTGAAAAATCTCTGTTTTGAAACACTATTATGGAGGATGTTTGGAATGCTCACAGATTGGAGTGAGATTCACTCTAGAATGCATCTCAAAGGAAGAAGGAATGGAATAAATAGCAAAAGGATAAAGAAAAACTGGATAACACCTAGTAATACCTGGTTCCTCTCTTCTTCTTCATGGGCTTGATCAAAGGAAGAACTAGTTTTGCATATGATACATATTTTGGGAAAATTAGAAAAGCCCTGGTGTTTTTACCAATACATTTCCTCCTTTGTTTACATAGCCAACCAAAAAATTTACGGTTGTTTAATTATAAAATTTGCCATGTGACTGCATTGTAGAACTTGTCCTGTAAAACTCCCCTGTGATGGCTGAACCAGATTATAATGTAATTGAGAGATGTTTAATAAAATAATTAAAATAAAATACAACATAGATGATGTAATTTTGTAGTTTTCTAAGTCAATATGCTACTCCCCAGGCATCTGTTTCTATTTGAATTTGACAATGGTGTAGATAGCACCAAATTGTTACTAGCCAGTATCCATACCAAAGATCTGAGAAGGAATAACTTATTTTTAACAAATCAATTCTTGTGATCTTTCTATTAACTATTTGAAAACTTTTATCTTCCCCTTCCCCCCGGCCATAAAACCAGCTTACATCTTACATACATAGTTCTTACACCTGGAATACCTAGGATTTGAATGGATCCTATTCTCCCAAATGAGCTATAGAATGAAAGTTGCTCTAAGGCAGTAGTCAGGTCTAAATGTGAAGATATAATGAATAAGTATGACTTAGCAGAAGAGTTAAAAGAGGAAACTCTGAACCCATCCCTTTATAAAGGTCAGAGGTCAATATGTATTGGCTATTGCATATCTTTTCAGACTTTTTTGATCTATTGATCAGTTATGCCTTTTTTTCTCGTTTTCTTTTTTTGTCTACAAAAATGTTGTATGGGATGTTACATGTTATGTGGGATGACTCTCTGGTAGAGAAAGGGAGATGAACACTGGAACAAACTATGGTAACATAAAAAAAAATAAAATATAGCAATTAAAAAATCAATAGATTTTAGGAAAACTGGTTAGCAATTTTGGCAGAAAATTGATTTAGACTAGCAACATATACCATACCACAATAAATCTGAAAAGGATAAATGGTCTAAATATAAGAATTGTACTATTAGAAAGAGAATGGAGGATTGTGTTATAGTTGTAAATAGAGAATTCATAACTAACCACAAAATTAAGAATACTATAAAAGATAAAATGGGCTATTTCAGTAATAGAAAAATAAAAATCATTTGCAAAAAATCTACAAATGAGGCTATAATAAAAATAAAATATACTAGCTAGGAAAATAACTTTGCATAAAATTTCTGATATTCCAAATCTATAGAGAATTAACATAAATCTATAAGATTAACATCTATTTTTCAAAAGAAAAGTAGTGAAATGAGACAAACAATCAGTTCTTGAAAGAAAAATGACAAGCCATCAAAATCATCTTAAAAGGTGTTTAAAATCACTAGTAATCAGAAAAATGAAATCTAAAACAAATTTGGAGTATCACTTCACAGCCATCAAATTGGCAATGTTGGTAAAAGCTAAGGGGAAAAAAATCATTCTTGATACAGATGAAAGAAAATAGGGATACATTAATTGCTAGTGGGGATATGAGTTAGTCTAAGCATTTTGGAAAAGTATTTGGGATTAAGAAAGAAAAGTTACACATTCATACCCTTTGATTCATCTATCCCTTACTTTCCACAGCAACTTGAGAACCCATCTTCTAAGATATAGAGGAATTTACTTCAAAGAGTTTGTTGACAATGAAAGTATAGAGTAGACGCAGACAGGCAGATAGATAGATAGATAGATAGACCCTTTCATTCTCATTCTCCTCTTAGACCCTTAGGTTGCCTGGTGCAGTTAGCAACTCAAAATGCATATGTAACTACTAGTCATGGTTATTTAACAAAGAGACCTGAAAAGAAGTCTCTATACCAACTTTGGAACTTGAGTGAGCACTGTACTTTAGAGAATCATAGACCACTCAAGTTCCAAAGTTGGCGATAGTATTCTCCCAGTTTTGCTGATTGTTTAAAAGTGCTGAGGCTTACCTTGGAGACTTCAGGGACTCTCACATCAGGTAGTCCTGAGAAGGAAGTTTAGCTTTTCAAATATGACAGCATCCTCATTTTTATTTAGCCTGCTATTCCTAAGAACCTGGGTGTGTCCATTCTTGGAACTGGAAGGCCTGGAGTTGCATTTATTGATGAATTGTATATCCTCGTTAAATGTTTGGATGTATTTTGTGGTTATTATCAAGCAAAAGAGTTTTGTTTTTTTTTTTGTTTTGTTTTTGCTGTTGTTTTTGTTTTGCCTTGTTGTTTCAGTATCACCAAATCCCATCCCAGAACTGGAGACAAGGAACAAAATTTATAATGGCACTGTTTATAATAACAAAAAGGGATAGAGATAAGCATTGTGAAAGGGATAGGGAAAGATAGGGATAGCAATAGGGAAAAGGAGAGGGAGAGGGAGAGGGATAAGTACTAGACCTGTGATTTAATTGGAAGAGGGAACTATACAATAACAAAACAAGGAACTTTACTGGACAGAAACATAATTTATATCTCCAAAATCATAGTATGTGACCCTAAGGTTTGTTCCATAAGGAATGACAAACATGAAAAATTCAAACAGGATACTAAGATTGAGATAAAATGAATTAGAAGTAAATACTCTGGACTTTGGTCTTAACAAATCAAATGTAGAAATATAGAAAAGGAAGACATGACTACACAGCACATCATATGAAAAAGACCTGGGAGTTTAGTTGAGGGAAACCTCAATTTGATGTATCTGCTAAAACAAAACAGAACAAAACAAAACAAAAACTAGCACCATCTTGGACTGCATTAATGGAAGTATGATATCCAGAACTGAGGTGACAGCCCCAGTGTGCTTCAAAATGGTCTGACCACATCTGGAAATTCATGTACAATACTGGGCCTCACACTTTAGAAGGGGCATTCAAGTGTGATATGATGAGTAACAGTCATGAGCAAACCCGAAAAGCAGCCTACATATTCAAGAGATTTCTAGATCAGTAGAACCTTCTAGAGATAGTCAGAACATCACAGAGAGGCACTGAATTTTTATTTCTGTGTAGGCATGCTGTCAATAAATTGGAAAACACACAGAAATATTTTGTAATCATTGTATCTGTGGCCTAACTTGGGCTATTTCCCATTAGACACAAAGGCCAAGTACCAATTCCAATGTCTACATTTTGTGTCACACTTGATTATTCTGAAAGCTGGAATTGTACAAATTAAAGCTTGTTGATTTTCATCTCCTCTTTTGGTCAAAAAATACAAATTCTTTATTGACAGGTACACTACTCTTCCTATGAAGTTAAAATGTTTTATTGAAGTGTTTCACTTTCTTTATATTCTTGAGGCCATCAGTCTGGACCAATATGCTACCTTTGTTCCGCAAAGCACCTAGCACACTGTTGGTTCAAGGTAAAAATTAATACCTGGTATTTACTTGATATTTGATAATGATAACAGACGAGATTGGCCCTTCTCCTAGAATGACTCCTGGCCCTATGTATGTTCTTACAGCAAAGGAAAAGAGGTGTGCCTCTATTTGTGTACTGAAGACAGACTGAGACCTCTAAGTTTTCTCCTCAGGCTCACTAGGGACTTGTGGATAATTTGCAGGCAATTTGTATCCCCTTTTCCTGCAGGACTAAACCTCAGATGTAATTTCTGCACTTGTCAATCACTTTTTGTGTCCCACAGACCATTCTGCTAAGAACATAGCACATGTGCTGAGGGTTTTCTCACATTTATAAATTCAAGAACTGATGGGAACTATGTCTATGGTGTATGTAGTTCCTTTAAGGAGGAAAGAAACAGGAAAATGAGGTAGAAAATCAAGTGTTTCCTTAATAAGCACTTCTTTCAACATGCACCGGATTCATATGTCAGAAAGAGATTAACTCTAAGTCTCTTCATTTAAAAAAAAATTGCTCTCTTTAGCCATCCCATTGGGTTGGACTTTCAAAAGTACGGGCAAAGTGCCAGTTAGGATTTACAACCATTCACTTTTTTATGATTAATGGGAAGAGAGTTAGAGAAAGGAGTTCTTGTTAAGGCTAGTTGAGGTAAGTAATAAGGAGTATTTAAATAATAATAGACCTCTTTCTTTTGGGAAACCCAAAGTATCTATCACATTTAGCTCATTTGTCCTCACAGGATCTCCAAGTGGGATTATTATACCCATTTTACATACGGAAAAACTGAGGAATAGAAAAAATTAAGTGGTATAGTCCAAACTACATAGAAAATCCCTCAGACTCCAGAGGTTTATCCACTAGACTTCATTTTAAAATCCAGGCCTAGACAAATGCTGTATTTCTACACCCACTAGTTAGGACTATTAAAAAAAAGTTTGTTGTTTCATCTCAATTTTCACCTTGGCTTTTCAAATGATATACCTATAATGAGGAGGTGACTTTTCACATGATTTGTCTCATGAGCTGGTCCTTGAAAGAAGACACTGCTTTGCTGGCAAGAGAATAGGCCCTTCCTAGAATTCTAGTGATGTGTGACAATATAGGCCACGGAAGAGTGATGTAATGGACCTGCCTCCACAAAGGCAGAGATTTTTGTGACTGATTGACAGCTTTCCTGTGCATTCTGTTCACATGGCTATGATTGATATCATGCCAGGGAGCCTCCTGCCATGAACGCATTCTGTCAGTCAACACATTGACATAGAAGCCAGAAAGTATTTCTAGTGTGGCTACCAGTAATGGCTGAACACTCAGATCATTATAGAACTTGATACAGAGAGCAACTGTTTTGCACTGCCCAGGAGATAGTCATGCTGCATGCCACTCATGGTGCCAATGAGATTTAGGTTTCAACTTCACTTTCACAGACACATACACAAAGGTTTAAGTTGGGATAGAAATGGAAGGGATTTAAGGTGGGGGAAAGCATTTACATTCCATAAAAAAGCTCTACATGTTTTCCTGACAGCAAATAGCTTTCATCCAAAACACCTAGAAGTTTTAAATATAAATGACTAAGAAATGAATAGCCACAATGTTTTTGAAACACATGTGAAGTTTTTATCTTTAAACGAACTTAATAGACTAAAATGGTTTTTAACAGAAGATAAATTAGGGAGAAACTATTTGCTTTACAGAAAAATTATTTAGTTTATTTTTCAAAGTGTTGTCTTGCCTTTTCTTCATGCCATTTGATTTTATGTCACATTAATTTCTGAATATATCCCTCCCTTCTCTCCTAATTTGAATATTATCCCTTATGATAAATATTTTAAAAGAAAGAAAAAAAGCAATTAAGCAAAGCTATCTAGCACATTGTCTATATCATACATACATACATATATATGTATGTATATATGTATGTGCATACACACAATATCACACCTAGAGTTCACCACTCTTGCATTAAAAGGAGGTTGATGCATGTTTTAATCCTTCTTAAAAGTCAAGCTAGGTTAAGATTATACAACATTCAATTTTATTTTTTTATTCTTTTCATGAACATTAAATTGCAGTCACTATATATTGATTTCTTGATCACTCAGCATCTGTTAACATGTCTCTCTGTGCTTTTCTGAATTCTTCATATTTATGTTTTTTTAATGGTACCACAATATTACATTATGTTCATGTAAATTTGTTTACCAATGTGTCACTCAATGGGCATCTGCTTTGTTTCCGGTTACATTAATTTTATATTCAAAAAGAATAATATACATTAATGGCTATGGGTTAGTTGTGTCTGAAAGCTGAGATTTTAATAGAACCTGACACAGAAATAGCGAATGTTTTGTGCAATAAGATTGCCTTCTATGTTCCAATAGAATAAGCTTTTTGAGAGAAGAGACTGTCATTTTTAATCATGTGTCCTCCGAAGTCTATACTTGTATACAGTGAACGCTTAATGTTTACTGGAACTGAATAAACAAGTGTCCTCAAAGGATCATTTTATTCACATACGCATAAAAATTATCAAGTGAAAATAAATGATGGCCTAGAGACTATGCCATGTGAAGATCCCTTGGAGGACCTAGATAAGTTTAGCCTGAAGAAAAGACTTAGGAAAGGGGACATGAAAACTACCTTCAACTATTTGAAGGGCTGTCAACCTGAAAAATGGACTAGACATCTTCTGCATAAGAGCAGAACTAAACAGTAGTTGGAGTATCCAAAGATACAGATTTGGGCTTTACCTGAAAGAAAAACACTTTGTAAAAGTCAGAACTGACCCAAAGTGAAATGGGCTGCTCAACAAGTGATGGTTCTTCCTTGGTAGACTTCTTCAAGTAAAAGCTAGAATCTCATGTTGGGTTGTCGTAAAGAATTTTCTTTTTATGGTGTGGCATTTGCTGGAGTTTCTATTCACTGTGATAAAAACTGTCAATGTTACTGTTGTGTCAATTGTTGTTTTGTTTGTCAGTAGTCAAAGGTGGCTGAAGTGCTTGGCAATGGGACCTATCCTGGAAGATTGGAAAAAGATGACCAATGTCCTGGTATCGATGGGAATCTTCCTTACATATTCCCAACTAATTTATTTTATATATACCTTATATATACTTATATGTGCACATGTTGTATGTCCTGCTAGAATATAACTCCTCTTAAGTGTGGGACTGTTTCATTTCTGCCTTTGTATCACTAGCGCAACAGAACTAAGGAAATTATTAAAAGAGAAAATACTGGAATTAAGTTGTTGTTGAGTCGTTCTAATCATGTCTGATTCTTTGCATTTGGGGTTTTCTTGGCAAAGATACTGGAGTAGTTTGCCAATTCCTTCTCCAGCTCATTTTACAGATAAGGAAACAGAGGCAGAGTTAAGTGACTTGCCCAAGGTCACAAAGCTTGTGTCTGAGGCCTGATTTGAACTAAGGTCTTCTGAGCTCCGGGACTGGCACTCTATCCACTGTACCACCTACCTTTGTTGAATTTAAACTCTAGTAAAATGTGCATGGATGGAGCTGGCAAGATGCTCTAGGGGACAGGTTTTTGTTTTTGTTTTGTTGTTTTTTGCGTATCATAGATTTGTTCACCCTGTCAAGTTTAAATTCAAAGCCTTCTAAAGTCTAAAGTAATTCAGTCTTGGTTCTTACCACTTGTACATTGTATGCACATAGTTACCTGTATGTTGTTTCCTCATTATTTTGTGAGCTTTTGAGACCAAGGACATGTTTTTAATCTCTCTTTGTAAATGAAGTTCCTGGGGCATAATAGGTGCTTAGTAACTGTCCCTTGACTGAATGACTTTTAAGCTATGCAATGTTCCTGAATTATGTTCTGAAAATCCTGATGTAAATTGAGGTGCCATCAGAATATTTTTGTGGGTGTTATTTTTCTGCCTAAAATATTAATTATGAAATAATGTACAAAAATAGATTTCATATGGCAGTTTTCATTATGAAAATGTGTTTAATTTTATCTGTTTTGCTTCATAGTTTCTGGACTTATTGAGCTCTTCTCTTCCCCCCTTTTATATAGCTGGAATTAAGAAGAGTTAGGTAGAGATTTCCTATAGAAGGTGGGTTTTTAGTTGGGACTTAAGGTCCCTTTGAGTTCTTAGGTGCTGCAATTCTGTGAAATACATTAGTAACAGAATCTTCAGAGTTGGAAGAGACCTTGGAAATCTACCAGCCAACTAAAATTATTAAGCACTTATTAAATATCAACTTTGTGCTAATCACTGTCACCTAGTCCTGATGCACAATACCCTCTACAACTTTACTTGAAGGAAATTACTATCTCATAAGACAGCACATTCAATTTCTAGAGAGGCCCAGTTTTTATTTCAAAAGTGCACCCTTAGACAAAACCTGTATCTGTTTCCCAGCAACTTTCACCTATTGTCCTTATGTTCATCAACAATATTTCCAATAAATCTAATCCTTCTTCCACATGACAGTTCATCAAATATTTGAAGACAGCTATCAATGTTAGGGTCTTCCATTTAATACTGTTTCTAATTCCCTGTGTGATGCAGTAGAAAGGATATTGGGTTTAGAGTGGAAGGTCCTAGGTTGAAAACTGGCTTTTTTACTACCTGAGTGACCTTGGGCAAGTCATTTAACATTTCTGGGGTCTCAGTTTCTTCATTTGTAAGATGAGAAGTTTGGATTATATGACCTCTAAGGTTATTCCCAACTCTACATATATGATCCTATGATCCTAATGGCCTTCATTTTGATTCACTTCAGACTATTGATGTCCTGCTTAAATTATAATCCAGATGGGTCTGACAAATTTGTATTACCTTTACTTATTCTGGATGCTTTATATCTATTAATGCAGTATGAGATTGAATTTATATTTTTTGAAGTAATATCACACTTCATTGGAGATGAGGTCATTTAAAATATTAATTGATATTACATCATGTTTTCTCCCACCATATACTTTTTTAATTGATTTTCTTAACTTGTATAATTTTCTTAAAATGAATAAAAGACTTTATATTTTATCCTGTTAAACTTGGCCTTTCAGTCCCATCAAGATATTTTAAAATCTTGAGCCAATCATCACCCAATATGTTAGTTATCCCTCTTAGCTTAATGTAATCTGTGCATTTAATTAATTGATGACTTCATACAAATAAATGATAAAAAATATTGAACAAGTACCTGTAAGGCACATTTAGACACCCCCCTCCAGGTGGATATCAATCTAACTCTCTTTGAGTCTTGTTAAGAACTAATTATATAGCCCATATAGACCTTAGTTTATCTAAAAAATGGTAATTATGTATATGTAAACATATATACACACATACATATACATACATATATACACACACATGCATATATGTATGTATTACCTATCTCACAGAGTTATTGTGAGGAACAAATGAATTCATGTGCATAACAAGCTTAACCTTAAATTTTATGCAAATGTCAGCTGTCATTATAATATTATTGTTGCCAAAGTCTTGCTGAAATTCAGATCCACTATGCATGTGGTATACTCCTAATTTACTAGTCTAGTAACCCTGTCCAAAAAAAATTGGTGTCTGACCTAATTTGTCTTAGAGAATCTATGCCAAGAATTACACATTCTGCCATAAACATAATTTCTGGCTTTCATGATGCATCCAATTTATTCAGTTCAACTAATCAATAAACATTTAAGTGCCTTTGATATGCAAGGCCATATGCTAGGCAATGGATACACATATCAGGAGGCGCCCCAGCCGTAAACCACTTCATTTTTAACTTGACTCTCATCATTTTCATTCTCTTCCTCAATAACCACCTTCCCACCCAGGAGGTGACTCCACCCTTAGGCCCTATTCACCTGATTGATAACTGCCTGTCCATACCAGTATTTCAGGAGGGACTCCAGACATTTTCTACTTTACTCCCCACAGGAATGTCCCAGATTTCTCCTCCCTATCCTCACCAGCCACTTTGTCTAGCTTTGCATAAGTATCCTCTTCCCCTGTACTCCCTTTCAAACTCTACTTTTTGTATTGTCTTTACCAATTAGAATGTAAGATCCTTGAAGACAAGGGCTATCTTTTAAAATTACGTTTGTATCCTCAGTGCTTAGCACAGTGCCTGACATTTGGTAAAGACTTAATAAATGTTCTATCTATCTATCTATCTATCTATCTACCTAACACAGACCCAGCTCTCACTGGAGCTTCCAATCTTACAGGGAAAATGAGGTATATACACAAAAAATAAGGTAAAGTAAGTGCAAAGAAGAGATATAAAGGAAAAGTGCTATGAGGAATTTGAAGAAGAAGAGATAGTATTTTATTTGCCCAAAGGAGTGAGGAAACTCATTGTGGAGGAGATGACATTTGAAGTATCTTTGAAGACAACAAACAGAGATGGGGGTAGGAAGGAATACATTCCAGGCATCTATGCAGGCAAAAAGAACAAGCATGGAGACAGGACAGGTCAGGAACAGTGAAGAGTGAGAGCAGGAAACAGAGAGTAATTAAATTTTTTTTAAATTTTCATTTATTAATTTTGTTTTGACACATTATATGAGCCTCTACATACTTCTAGTTTAATTTACCACAGAAATAACAAACCAAGAAAACCAATATAAAACATAATTACAAGCAAATTTAAACTTTAGTCATTTTCCATTTGTTAAAGGAAAAGGTCAAAGAAGGCTTTAGGTACCTCAACCTAAATATAAGGGAAGCCTGGGGGACTTTCCATTGAGGAACAATGTATTGGTTGTGGCTCAGTGCCCAATAAAGAGACATTTGTAAATGTGTCAATTACACTATGCATATTAATCTGACAGTCTTGCAAAAGAATGATTACATGATTTTCAGTTATAACTTCCTAGGCTTTTTACTGAACTCCAATATTTTATTATTAATCGTCTATTGGACCTCACCAACTATAAATTCCAAATGGCATCTCAAACAATTGGTGAAGGAAGCCAACCTGGAAGTGAGACTGGTGTATAGTGGATGCTGCTATTCCTGGAACTCTCAGGTTTGCTTATTTGTCAATAGCATCTGGTCAGTGGTTGGTATTGGTTTGTACGAGTCCTTTCTTGACAAAATTTGTTTCCTTTTATGATGGCTATAGGGCTAGGCTGGTAGCAGGATAACTGGTATGAAATATACTCTTGGGTTCAGGGTTCTTGACTATGAGGGGAAGTGGTAGTTAAGGTTTAGTCAATGGTTTGACACATCTGGCACATGCTTCGGCTCACCTTTCCCTCAGATTACTTTGCTTCTTCAGTTAGGCTGGTTTGATAGCAGCTGGTCAGTAGTTGTTGATGGTGGTGATAGTGCACTTAGGTCTGCATCTTTTGTTCGTATAGTTATTGATTACAATATATACTGTAGTCTACCAAAGCTCTGTTTAAAATCTCTACTTCTCTATATATGTTTATGAGTTCTTTGGATCCTAACATTGACTCAGTTTTTTTTTTTTTGCAACTAATATAGGAGATGGAGAAATACCAATTCATTTATTGAAGTTCTAAATCACAATTCTCAATAAATCTACTAAGTCTAGATTTAAAGTATTTCAAATATTTCATTATATATCTTTCAGTTGGATTTTGTCAAACTTTAACAGAACTATATAATATAGAATTAGTATCTTACTAACCAAATTTTTAAAAAATTACAGTTAATTTTTCCTTGAGAGAAAGCTCACATAATTGAATGTATATTTTAAAAATATTTGTATTATTTTATTAGACATTGTGCCTTTAATAATAATATTATTTCCTACCTTTCTTTCTTAATGGCATTTATATTTATTATTGCTTTCTCTGAAATAATGACCATAATCCCTGCCTTTTTGTAGTCATCTGAGGCCTAATAGATTCTATTCTAAACCTTTTCTTTTAGTCTGTATGAATACCTATGGTTTAGATGTGTTTCCTGTACACAGGAAATTTGGAAGTTTTGTTTTCTATGTCACTAAGTAATTTGCATACTTTTTATTGACAAATACATCTTATTAATAATCAAGATTTTAATTTTTCTATGCTTTGTTTTTCCTCCATTGCATTCTGTCATATTACATTTTCCCTCTTTTTATCAGCAAAAGGCAAAATACTGCTATTGTACTTTTAAAAATATTATATCCCTTGCATTAACATAAAATGATCACCTCTTTTTCTAACAGCAAACACAGCTAAAACCTATCTTAGTTTCTAACAATCCATTCTTTCTTTATTTATTTAATAAAAACTTTTTTTTGAACATCTGCTTTTAAAACTTTGAGTTCCAAATTCTCTCCCCTCTTCCCTCCCCACCCACCATCCCTAAGAAGGCAAGCAATTCAATATAGGCCACATGTGTTTCATTATGCAAAACCCTTCCACAATACTCATGTTGTGAAAGACTAACTTTATTTTGCTCCTTCCTATCCTATCCCCCTTTATTCAATTTTCTCCCTTGACCCTGTCCCTTTTCAAAAGTGTTTGCTTTTGATTATCTCCTCCCCCTATGTGCCCTCCCTTCTATCATCCCTCCTTTTTTATCTCCTTCCTCCTTCTTTCCTGTGGGGTAACATACCCAACTGAGTCTGTATGTTATTCCCTCTTCAGGTCAAATCTGATGAGAGCAAGATTCACTCATTCCCCCTCACCTGCCCCCTCTTCCCTTCCTACAGAACTGCTTTTCTTGCCACTTTTATGCTAGATAATTTACCCCATTCTGTCTCTCACTTTCTCCCTCTCTTAATATATTCCTCTCTCATCCCTGTTTCAACAATTCGGCTAGCGGCTTCTGTGGGGGTGTAAGATCCACCCACAGCCAGCACCTGAAAAGCTGCCAACAGCACAGGTTCTTTTGATCTGCTTAACTAAGGAAAGCAAGGTGAAGGGGTTGACAAACTGTGTCAACAACCTGGCTGGCAGCTTCTGTGGGGGTATAAGATTCACCCCCAGCCAACACCCAGAAAGCTGCCAACAGCACAGGTTCTTTCGATCTGCTTAATTAAGGAAAGCAAGGTGAAGGGGTTGACAAGCTTACTTTTAATTCAAATATCATTCAGTTAGTTCAGGGGAAAAAAAACCAGCACCCTGAACTTCAAAACAAAATGCAAATTACAGACGTCAATAGACTTTGTCTGATTCAAGTCCCAACAGATAGTTACCACAGTTCAACAAAGTTTCAACATCTGGGTTTACAAGCTGGAGGGCTCCTTAGCTACAGCTTCCCGGAGTCTCCTCATCAACACCATCTCCAGAGCCCCGCACCAATAGCTCTGTCCTCCCTTCTTATAGGGCTTTAGACATCATCAGACATCATCTGAATCACCAGAGCTCAGGCTCTGGTGATTGGTTCTTGAGTTGGCCCCTCCCCTTAGGACCCTGGGATGTTCACATCCACATGGATTACATTAACACTAATGGGGTTTGGGCCTGGAGCTTAGCACCTAGTAAAGCTCACTGAGATAAATTGAGTAACTCAAAGAAAACAAAGACAATTCTGGTTACACAAGCTTACTTTAATTCAGAATACAAATATCATTCACTTAGTTCAGAGAAAAAATACAGCACCCTGAACTTTAGAGCAAAATACAAACAAATTACAAACATCAACAGACAGACCTTGTCTGATTCAAATCCCAACACATGGTTACCAGAGTTCAACAAAGTCTCAGCATCCGGGTTTACAAGCTGGAGGGCTCCTTAGCTACAGCTGCCCAGAGTCTCCTCATCAACACCATCTCGAGAACCCTTAAACAAATTACAAACAGACAGACCCAATACAATTCATAGTTACCAACATCTAGGTTCAGCCCGGGAGCTCAGAACAAGGGCTGGCCCAGAGTCACACGTACCACCACTGTTGCAGGTAGAGCTCCAAAGAACAGACAGCCAACCCCTGGTTTTTATATCTTTTTCAGAGCGTTAGGGGTGAATCACACATGCAACTCACCCACGTGACCTAGAATCGTCACAAAGAGGCGGATTTAAACCCACGTGGTCTAAAAGCCTCTGCTCTCCCAGACATGTAAACTAGGCCCTCCCTGGAGTTAGCCCCACCTTGGGCCCCACCTTAGTTGCCAATCCACACCCACTAAGGTTTTAAACCGAATAGGGGTTTGGGCCTGGGGCTTACCACCGAGTAAGGCTCAATGAATTACTCAAAGGGAACAAAAGCCAAATTATTCAAGGGCACTTGTTGAACTAAGTGCTAAGGAGACAATTTTTGCTTACCAACACAATCCCTTACTCTGATTTTATTTTTTTAAATATCATCCCCTCATATTCAACTCAGCCTGTGCATATATATATATATATATTCCCTTCAGCTACCCTAATACTGAGGTCTCATGAATTATACATATTATCTTTCCATGTAGGAATGTAAACAAAATAATTCAACTTTAGTAAGTCCCTTGTGATTTCTCTTTCTTGTTTACCTTTTCATACTTCTCTTGATTCTTGTGTTTGAAAATCAAATTTTCTATTCAGTTCTGGTCTTTTCACTGAGAAAACTTGAAAGTCCTCTTTTTTATTGAAAATCCATATTTTGCCTTGGAGCATGATACTCAGTTTTGCTGGTTAGGTGATTCTTGGTTTTAATCATAGCTCCATTGACCTCCAGAATATCATATTCCAAGCCCTTCAATCCCTTAATGTAGAACATGCTAGATCTTGTGTTATCCTGATTGTGTTTCCACAATACTCAAATTGTCTCTTTCTGGCTACTTGAAGTATTTTCTCCTTAATCTAGGACCTCTGGAATTTGGCAACAACATTTCTAGGAGTTTTCTGTTTGGGATCTTTTTCAGGAGGTGATTGTTGGATTCTTTCAATTTCTATTTTACCCTCTGGCTCTAGAATATCAGGGAAGTTCTCCTTGATGATTTCTTGAATGATGATATCTAGGCTCTTTTTTTTTTTTTTTGATCATGGCTTTCAGGTAGTCCAATAATTTTTAATTTATCTCTCCTGGATCTATTCTCCAGGTCAGTGTTTTTTCCAATGAGATATTTGACATTGTCTTCCATTTTCTCATTACTTTGGTTCTGTTTTATAATATCTTGATTTCTCATAAAGTCACTAGCTTTCACTTGCTCCAATCTAGTTTTTAAGGCTGTATTTTTTTTCAGTGGTCTTTTGGACCTCCTTTTCCATTTGGCTAATTCTGCCTTTCAAGGCATTCTTCTCCTCATTAGCTTTTTGGAGCTCTTTTGCCATTTGAGTTAGTCTATTTTTTAAGGTGTTATTTTCTTCAGTATTTTTTGGGGTCTCCTTTAGCAAGTCATTGACTTGTTTTTCATGGTTTTCTTGCATCACTTTCATTTCTCTTCCCAATTTTTCCTATACTTCTCTAACTTGTTTTTTCATATCCTTTTTTAGCTCTTCCATGGCCTGAGACCAGTTCATGTTTTTCTTGGAGACTTTTGATGTAGGCTCTTTGACTTTGTTGACCTCTTCTGGCTGTATGTTTTGGTCTTCTTTGTCACCAATGAAAGTTTCCAAAGTCTGAGTCTGAATCTGAGTCTGTTTTTGCTGCCTGACCATGTTCCCAGCCAACTACTTGACCCTTGAGTTTTTCTTTAGGGTATGACTGCTTGTAGAGTATAGAGTATGATGTTCCAAGCTTGAGGGGCTGCAGTGTTGTTTTCAGAGCTATTTCTACACAGCAAGCTCTGCCACACCAGCCCTCCTCCTCCTCTGCAGACCACCGCAACTCAGATCTGAGCAGGCTCTGCACTCCTGCAGGTGTGTCTGGGGCTGGAAGCAACTGCAGCTGTAGTTCTGTAGCTGCACCACCTCCGCTACCCCCAGGGCAGTGGCCGAACTGTGAACTCCTTTCACTCTGTCCCCACAGTTTTTTCCCACTAACCTTCTCTGTTGTCTTTGGTGTTTGTGGGTTGAGAAGTCTGGTAACTGCCACAGCTCACTGATTCAGGACGCTAGGGCCTGTCCCGCCAGGGTCCCAGTCTTGTTGGTCTAGGCACAGCCCACACTGGGCTCTGCTCTGTTCTGCTCCCAGCTCTGTGTGATAGACCTTACCCAGCAACCATCCAGGCTGTCCTGGGCTAGAGCCCTGCTTTCCTCTGCTATTTCATGGGTTCTGTAGGTCTAGAATTTGTTCAGACCCATTTTTTATAGGTGCTTGGAGGGTCCTGGGGGAGAGCTTTAGGCAAGTACCTGCTTTCCAGCTGCCATCTTGGCTCTTCCTAACAATCCATTCTTAACAATCCCAACTCTATTTTCATGCCCACCCTAAAGATACAAACTAGGATTCTGTTTTAATTGATAAAATCTTTTTTTTTCCACTTAATTCCTTTTCCCCATGAAGTCCAGCTAAGCGTGTGGTTTAGGAATCAACTTTTATTTGCCCACCCACATATATGACTGATTAATCTTTATTTGTGGTGTCTGATTCCAAAGAATATTATTTCATTTCTCCTTTCTTTCTTCAAATTATATAAAAGCATATTCTTTTCACAAGAAGAACTTTCCTAACTTAGGCAGTGGTTTTTTTTTTTCCCCCAAAGACCTCTTTACTAGGTGTGACTTAAAACAAATAATAGCTCTCTAAAATAAATAATTACCTCTCAATAGCATATTTAAAATCGAATAATCCTTTGCTACATTTTCAAATATAATTTTAGTTTATATCAATTACATTTTTGCTGTTTGGTCAATTTACAAGGACCTCCCCAGTTCTGGTTCTTTTCCCCTTAAATGAATAATGAGAATTTCTGATCTTACTAAATTTTTTCCTCCTTACACTAGAGTGTGCTAGGATCAGTAATACTGGGATTTAGGTGACGTTCTTTTGCTTTTCAATGTATTGTAATCCAATTACTTTCTCCATTTTTGTTCTTGTTGAGTAGTCTTGTGCAATTTGAATATGTGCTTGTTGGTACATAAATTGTTTCTTCTTGTCTACAAATGATTTTCTTTTTGACACTGATACTCCTGGAACTTGTGATTTATAGTTCTGGGTGATTTATACCTCTCTATGTACTTATAATCTTAGGGTTTCCTTCTGGCTGCCATCTCTGAACTCTATAAATTTTCACTTTGCCCTCTCTTTTTAGATATTTTTAAAATTTGTTTTGGTAAGTAAGAATTCCCAGATTGTTTCACTGAGATCTCTTTTCTAACTCTGTTGTTTTGATTTTTACGGTCTTCAAATTTTGCAATAAAAAATATTGTTCTGTTTTTTTTCTCTTGCATCTCTTTATTTTTTCACTTTGTGTCACTCAGCTCCTCAGAAAGTCCTCTATTTCACTAATATTTTATTCCGTCATATTCACAGTGTCAGTTCTCATATTGATCATTTTCATTCTTCCTTGAAAGATTTTATTTTCAGTTTTATAGAAGCCAGATTTTATTTCATTTCATTATGATTTTGAACCATCAAAGAAGTTCTTATGTTATATCAATGATTTCATCTAGAGATGTCATTTCTGTTTTTCAGTCTTTTTCTTCCCTTGTAGAAAATTTCCACTTTTTTTTGCACTGTAGAATTTGTTTATTTATTGTAGCATAACTTCTATTTAACTTTTTCATTTCTTCAAACTTTAAGTATTATAAGAATTTCTTTTCTTTCTCCTAATTTCTTGTTATTGTTCTTTGATTTTATTTTATGTATTTGTTGTTATTTGGTGCTAGTATATGGGAACTCAGCTTTATCATGACCACTTGCTCTGACGTATTTCTGAAAATGTCCAAGAAAATATACAGGCACCATGGTTTGGAGGAAAGTATGCTATACATGGATCCTAGTTGAAATCCTCATTCTGACAATTACTACTCACATGACTAAGCAATTCATTTAACTTCTCTGGGCCTCAGTTTCTTTATCTGTAAAATAAAGAGATCAGACTCAATTTTGTCTAAGGTTTCTTCCTTTTCCTGATCTATGATTTTATTTAATTGTGACTGAGACATAGAACACATAGAGGAATAGTGTATATATAAGTCTAGAAAAGTAGGTTAGAATCAGATTGTGCAGTACTCTTAATGCTATGGTTAGGAATTAGTGCATTATATAGTAGTCAATGAGGAGACACAATAGCTTTTGAATAGAGAGACATGATTAGATTAGATCACTTAGGTACAAAAGTATAGCTTGGATTCCAGGGGCTAGACTGAATTCAGGAAGACTGATTAGAAGGCTTTTTGACCTAACTTTTACAACTTTAAATGTGAATATATTTAACAATTGAATTTTAAAAAGAGATGACAGGTCAAATAAGAAAAAAAACTCTGTAATCTGTTGCTTGAAGAAAGGCTGTTATATTTGTCTGAATGAGAAGAGATTATGTCTGGAATCAGGGTAGTTGTAGTGAGAATGGGAAAGAGGTACTAGAAGTAAGAGATATCACAAAATAAACTTGACAATTAGACTTGACATTTGATCTGAATGTGGGGACTGAGCTACATAAAAGAGACAAAAGTTGTCCCAAGTTTACATGCCTAAAAGACTATGTGGATGGTGGCATCATCAGTAGAAAAGTTAGGAAATGGGACAGATTTGAAGGGAAGATGATTATTGTTTCAAACATGGCAAAACTTGAGGTACCCAGAGGAATTTGCATATAGACTTCTAGGAACCAGTTGGAAATAGAGGACTGGAGCTCTGCATAATTTATGGGGATGAATATATAGATTTGAGATTAATATCAACAGAGGCAGTAATTGAAGTCAAGTGGATGCAATTCTCAAGAGAGAGTATTTAGAGAGAAAAGACTGCCTAAAATAAGTTTGAGAAAACCTATGTCTGAGTGGTCACACTAAGGTCACTTATGACCTTAAAGAAAGCTTTCTTAATGAGGTGCTTTTAGAACACTGCTGTGACAGAGAACCTTTCTATGGGCTTGTCCTCTTCAAGTGAACTTCACCCCTTGATTTCCTAGATGATTTACATTTTATTGCTCGGTATTTTTTTAAAGTATAAAAATATAATTCTGAAGAATAAAACTACTGAAAGCATTTTTGCCTTGTCATCATAATTTTTTAAGTAATGAGGTAGCCAGTATATGCTGGTCGATCATCATCATCATCATCACTACTTGAACTCTTGCTTGTACAGGCAAGCTCAAATTAATCTTTGAAACTTCAGCGGACTAATGATATCTTCTGTGTGAAGATTCGTTCCAAAACTACAGATCACAACCCCTTCTCATCTACCCTGTGTTATTCCTTCCATGATGCCCCCTTTCCTCATCAATTTTACCTCTCTTAAGTTATAAGGTTCTAGAGAGCATTGACAGTCATCTATGCAATTATTTGTTATCTAATGACAAGCCTAAAATTTTACTTCGATGTATTATCACAAAGGTGCCTTCAGCTACTTGAAACCTATCACAGTGGTACTCAAACTCTGGGAGGATATACCATAGTGGAAAAGATTTTAGCAGGGGTTGGCAAACCAAATCTGGCCTATTCCCTATTTATTTGTTTATTCATTTATTTATTTTGTGGCTCACAAACTAAGGTTTTTGTATTTTAAAAATAGTTTGGCTATATGCTAGACCCAAACTCAAAGCACTGTCAGACTGTGAGTCTGAGTTTAACATCAAAATCTGTGTCTCTTACCTCAGATTTGGCTGAGCTGTAACTAGAGAGACTTGTTACTTGGCCAAAAATGAAGAATAATTTTGGCCATGTCTATTCATGAAATAGTCTATGACATACCTGGATGGATTTCAACCTGTTCCAATGGAAGGAATAGCTACATTTATGAAATCACAGATCTTTATAAGTGTTGAAAAATGCACTTAATAAATTTTTTTGTAGGATGGAACAACTTTGAGATATTATGATAGTTTGTCAGTTTATAAGAATGGCTCTTTGCTCTACGCAAATCCATTTCACTTATTTGTCTTATCTCCCACTTTTTCTGATGGATTCATAGATAAATATTTTATTTTTTAAAGGTAATCCTTACATTTCTGTGAAATAGGTTATAGTCGGTTTACAGGTAAGAAAAGTGAACTAAAGAGAGATTCATTGATCTGTGGAAGGGCCACAGTGGATTTGTGAGTGAGGCAGGCCTGGAATTCAGGGCTATTGATTTTCATTAGAATTTCAACACAAACAAACCCGAAGGAAGTTTTCATCACTTGGCAAGATTTCCTACCCAATCATTTAATCATATGTGAAAGAAGTAGTCCTTCAGAGTACTAAAATGGGACAACAAAAAAGCAGCTCTCTGGATGGGATCCTCATATAAGTCTTCATCTTATTCACTAATAGTAGGAAGGCTCCAAAATATAGTGGTATCACCCAAATAAATGATCATAGAAGTAGTATCTTGCACCTTCAAAAATTTTTAAAAACAAAATGCCTATAACATATTATTTCTATTTAAAAAGAATATACATGTATATGTGTATATATACATATACATACACATACAATACATGTCTGTATATATACATATACATGAATACATGTGTATATATACATATATTTATGTCATAGCTAAAAACAAGTTAGGTGAAGGGTAGAATAGGAAAGAACCATAGTGATTTAGTAACCATATATAAATGGCAATATATTTTAATTTCATAAGCATGTTTGAATTTCACCATGTGATGTTTTATATCAGGGATCCATGATGAGCAATATTTTTTAATAACTCGTAAAATCAAGAAACAAAGTTTTAATTAAGCTAACATAGTTGTTGCCATGATTGTTGTTGGATATATTTGTTTTTATATATTTAATTTTCTTTATAGGCCTCAATAACTCATTGAAATTTAGTTTGAATGAAGTAGCATTTTTTTTTCCAGAAGATCCAATAGATTCAGGTTAGGCATAGATAAATCATTCTATCTGACTCTGATTTTGGTACCAGAATCTGTGATACCACTTTTCTCTCCTAACACAAACACACACACACACACACACACACACACACACAGACACACACACACACATCAGAAAAGAAACACTATGTAGATAAAAGAGAAATTAGGAAGAAAAATCCGAAATAAGTTTCAGGGTAAGGAGAAGTAGTACTATGAACTAAGGACTCTGTCTTACATTTTAAAAACACCAATAGAAGCCATATAAACAGATTCTCCTCCTATTTTATTTGGTGAAGAGTATTCAAGCAAACATTTAACACATGCTTGTGGCTTAGGAGAGTATGGCAATTCTCCTGAAAATGCCAGCTAATTTATGAAGGTTGTAGAATTAAGTATTGTTTCTGTGCAGCAGAACAATTTGGACATTCATATCAAATGCTACATTGTTCCAAAAGGTATCGAAAAGAGCCATACTATAAGACAAATGGAAAACTTTATGATAAAAGATACAGATGATCTGCTGAAAACAATTCTATTAGTATCTTTGAGAAATACTTATTCTAGGATTTTGTGTTCTCAGCTTCACTGTAAATTAGTTGTGACCTTTCCTTCCTTTCCCTTTCTTCTCCTTTTCCCCCCTTCCTTCCCCTTCCCTTCATATCTGCTGGCCTTGATCTGTTGTGCTGCATTTACTTGAAAGTAATATTTGGACAAGAACCTGTGCAGAGCCAAGATGGCAGAGCAGAGGCAGGGACTCACCTGAACTCTCCCAAATTCTTTTCCAAACAATTTTAAAATAATAATTGAAATTCTGGAGCAGGAGAGCCAACAAAAGCTTGGGGTGGAACAATTTTCCAGACCAAGGCAATTTAGGAGGTCACGGGAAAGGTCTGTCTCACTGGAGTGGTGGTCAGGCCTGGAGAATAGCACTGGCCCTGCCCATAGCAGTACCAGCAGCAGGCATTGGAGGCAGCTGTAATGGTGGCAATAGTAACTTCCAGAGCTCTCAGCCCACAGACAGTAAGGAGATTAGACAACTGGTCAAAAAGAAATTATAGGGGATTCTTGCAAATTTAGGACCCTGTTGCAATGCCCAGATGCAGTTCAAGGATGAAGAGGAGTGGTGGCAGCGGACCTGGTCACAGGTCCATGGCAAAGAAGAATGTTTGTGGTTGCCTACAAGGGATCAGGGGCCCTGGTCTCAGTTCAAAGATAAAAGAAAGAAGCACTAGTTAGTGCTAGTGACTGCAGGAAAGCAAAGGACTGGGTTACAATTTCAGGGCCAAGAGGAGCATCAATACTTGTGGCTGCAGGGGAAGAAGGTCCCTTCCTAGGTAAAGACCAATGCCCAGGCTAGGAGAGCAGTGACCACATCTTTTCTTGGAGTATACCACCTTGGAAGCGCTGAAAACTTACAGACTCCCCAAAATTAGCTCTGAGAACAGCAGCAAGAAAAACTTAAAGTTGAAGACAGTGTCCCCTCCATCTTGGGAGAAGAGCCTAACTTTAACATAAATTTAAAAATCAAGAGATAGACTGGGAAAAATGACAAACAACAAAAACAGAACCTGACCATAGAAAGTTACTATGTTGACAGAGATCAAACTCAGAAGACAATCATGTAAAAAGACTAGAAGCAAAGCCTCAAAGAAAAATATGAATTGTACACAAGCCCAACAAGAAATCTTAGAAGAACTCAAAAAGGATGTTAAAATCAGAGAGATAGAAAAAAAATTGTGAAAAGAAACAAGAGTGATGCAAGAAACAAAAAATAATAATTCTTTAAAATTTATAATCTAAAAAGTGGAAGCTATTGACTCCTTGAGACATCAAGATAAAATAAAACAAAGTCAAAAGAAAAAAAAATCAAATGTGAACATCTCATTGAAAAAACAAATGACTTGGAAAATAAATGCTAGAGAGATAATTTAAGAATTATTATTAAGAATTATTAGATAGCCTAAAAGCTATGATAAAAAATGACTAGAAACCATATTTCAAGAAATTTTCAAAGAAAACGGCTTTGCTATCCTACAACCAGAGAGTAAAATAGAAATTAAAAGTGTCTACTGATCACCTCCTGAAAGGGATCCCAAAATAAAAACTTCCAAGAATAATCTAGCAAAATTCCAGAGCTCCTAGGTCAAAGAGAAAATATTGCAAACCTTAATAAAAAACAAAAAACCCAAACCCAACAGCAAACAATTCAATATTGTGGAGCCACAGTCAAGATCACACAAGATTTAGCAGCTCCTACATTAAAAGTGCAGAGAGCTTGGAATACGATATTCCAGAAGTCAAAGGAACTAGAATTACAGCCAAGAATAACCTACCCAGCAAAACTTAGTATAGTCCCTCAGGGGAAAAAATGGATGTTTAATGAAACAGAGAACTTTTGAGCATTCCTGATGAAAAGTTGTGACAGGCTCAAGAGAATCATAAAAAGATAAACATAAAGTAAACATAAAAGAGAAATCATAAGGGATTCAATAAAGTAAAACTGTTTACATATCCATATGGGAAGATTATTCTTGTAATTCCTAAGAACTTTATCATTTTTAGGGCAGTTAGAAAGAGCATACATAGACAGAGGGAATGGGTGAGATGACTATGATGGGATAATACCTAAAAAACAATTAAGGGTTGAGAAAGAGCAATGCACTGGGAAATGGAGAAAGAGAAAGGAATAATGGGGAAAATTATCTCACATAAAAGAGGCACAGAAGGGAGAGCTTTTATAGTGTATGGGAAAATGGCACAGTGTGGACAATGCTTGAACTTTACTCTCATCAGAATCAGCTCAGAGAGTGAGTGACATACACACTTAGTTCCATATAGTTTCTATAGGGAAGTTTGAGGGAAAGGGGATAGGAGAGGTGGGGGGGGGGGACTGATAGAAGGGAGGGTAGATTAAGGAAGGCAGTGGTCAGAATCAAAACAGACTTTTGAGGAGGGTCAGGAGAGAGGGTGGGAGGGAGAAAGAGAGAGAGAGAGAGAGAGAGAGAGAGAGAGAGAGAAACAGGGAAAAATAGGATGGAAGGAAAGCCACAGTAATTATAACTATGGATGTGAATGGGATGAACTCATCCATAATGTGGAAACAGATAGAAGAATGGATGAAAAACTAGAATCCAACAGTATATTGTTTATAGGAAACATATTTGAAACAAAGAGACACATGTAGAATAAAAGTATCGGGGCAGAGCAGAATCTATCATGCTTCAGCTGAGGATAAAAAAATAGGGGTAGCAATCATGATCTCAGACAAATTAAAAGCAAAAATAGAACTAATTGAAAGGGATAAATAGGGAAACTACATTTTGCTAAAATACACCATAGACAATGAAGTAATACCAATACCAAACTTATACACACTAAATGGCACAGCATCCCAAATTTTTAAAGGAAAAGTTAAATGACTTATAGGAGGAAATAGACAGTAAAAGTATAGTTGTAGTAGACCTCAACTTTCCCCTCTCAGAACTAGGTAAATTTAGCTATACATGGCACCCTCACAAAAACTGACCATGTGATAGGGCATAAAAATTCCACAATCGAATGCAGAAAAACAGAAATGTGAAATGTATCCTTTTCAGACCATAATGCAATAAAAATTACATTCAATAATAAGCTGTGGAAGCATGGATTAAAAATAATTGGAAACTAAATAATCTAATCTGAAAGAATGAGTGGGTCAAAGAAAAAATACGAGAAACCATCAATAATTTCATTTTTAAAAAAATTATTTATTTTTTGTTTTCAACATTCATTTCCACAAGATTTTGAATTACAAATTTTCTCCCCATCTCCTCCCTCCCCCCCACCCCAAGATGGCACATATTCTGATTGCTCCTTTCCCCAGTCTGCCTTCTCTTGTATCACCCCACTTCCCCCCTCACCCCCTTCCTCCTTACTTTCTTGTAGGGCAAGATAGATTTCTATACCCCATTGCCTGTTTGTCTTATTTCCCAGATATGTATAAAAACAATTTTTAATATCTGTTTTTAGAACTTTGAATTCCAAATTCTCTCCGTTCTTCCCTCCCCACCCTCTCTCATTGAGAAGGCAAGCAATTCAATATAGGCTGTACATGTGTAGTCATGCAAAACACTTTCATAATAGTCATGTTGTGAAAGACTAACTATATTTTCCTCCATCCTATTTCATCCCCCATTTATTCAATTTTCTTCTTTGACCCTGTCTCTTTTCAAAAGTGTTTGCTTCTGACTACCCCCTTCTCCATTCTGTCCTCCCTTCTATCATCCTTCCCCCTCTTATCTCCTTCCTCCCTACTTTCCTGAAGGGTAAGAGACCCAATTGAGTGTGTATGTTATTCCCTCCGATGAGAGTAAGGTTCACTCATTCCCATTCACTTTCCCTTTCTTTCTTTCCATTATAACAGCTTTTTCTTGCTTTTTTTTATGTGAGATAATTTACCCCAATTCTATATTTCCCTTTCTCCTTCTTCCAATATATTCCTCTCTCACCCTTTAATTTTATTTTTTAGATATCATCCCTTCATATTTAACTCACCTTGTGCCCTCTGTCTATATATATATATATATATATATATATATATATATATATATATATATATATATATATATATATATATATGTATATTTAGATTCCCTTCAAGTGCCCTAATACTAAGACAGGTCTCATGAGCTACAAATATCACCTTTCCATGTAGGAATGTAAACAGTTCAACTTTAATAAGTCCCATATGATTTATCTTTCTTATTTACCTTTTCATGATTCTCTTGATTCTTGTATTTGAAAGTCAAATTTTCTATTCAGCTCTGGTCTTTTCATTAAGAATGCTTGAAAGTCCTCTATTTCATTGAAAATTTATTTTTTCCTCTGAAGTATTATACTCAGTTTTGCTCAGTAAGTGATAATTGGTTTTAATCCTAGCTCTTTTGACCTCTAGAATATCATATTCCAAGCCCTTTTGTTCCTTAATGTAGATGCTGCTAGATCTTGCATTATCCTGATTGTGTTCCCACAATACTTGGATTCTTTCTTTCTGACTGCTTGCAATATTTTCTCCTTGACCTGGGAACTCTGGAATTTGTTTATAATTTTACTAGAGGAGTTTTCCTTTTGGGATTTCTTTCAAGAGGCAATCTGTGGATTCTTTCAATTTCTACTTTACCCTCTGGTTCTAGAATGTCAGGGCAGTTTTCCTTGATAATTTCTTGAAAGATGATGTGTAGGCTCTTTTTTTTTGATCATAATTTTCAGCTAATGATTTTAAAATTATCTCTCTTGGATCTATTATCCAGGTCAGTGGTTTTTCCTATTTCACATTTTTTTCTATTTTTTCATTCTTTTGGTTCTTTTTATAATTTCTTGATTTCTCATGAAGTCATTAGCTTCTATTTGCTCCATTCTAACTTTTAAGGTAGTATTTTCTTCAGTGGTCTTTTGGACCTCCTTTTCCATTTGGCTGATTCTGTTTTTTGAGGCATTGTTCTCCTCATTGGCTTTTTGGAGCTCTTTTGCCATTTGAGTTAGTCTATTTTTTAAGGTGTTATTTTCTTCAGTATTTTTTTGGGTCTCCTTTAGCAAGCTGTTGACTCATTTTTCATGATTTTCTTGTATCACTCTCATTTCTCTTCTCAATTTTTCCTCTACTTCTCTTACTTGATTTTCCAAATCCTTTTTGAGCTCTTCCATGGCCTGAGACAAATTCATATTTTTCATGGAGACTTTGGATGTAGGCTCTTTGACTTTGTTGTCTTCTTCTGGCTGTATGTTTTGATCTTCTTTGTCACCAAACTAAGATTTTATAGTCTGAATTTTTTTATGCTGTTTGCTCATTTTCCCAGCCAATTATTTGACTTTTGAGCTTTTGGTCAAGGTAGGATTCTGCTTCCAGAATGGAGAGGGCTCTATCCCAAGCTTCAGGGGTTTTGCACAGCTGTTTTCTGAGCTACTTGTAGGCACGTATAAATTTTCAGTTCTTCTGAGGTGGTATGATCCAAGGAAAGGTGTTTACTCCTCTACTGGCCTGTGGTCTGGTCTATGAGTGACCTCAAGAACTCTTTTCTGCCTTGGAACTTCTAGGAGAACTCCCTCTTCACAGCCACCACAAGCTCTGCCATAGCAGTACTCTTCACCTCAGGACCTTCTCACCTCAGGACTGTGTCCCAGATCTAAGCAGGCAAAGCAAGAGATTCCTGCCTCAGTGCCAGCAAGGAGATCCCTGCACTCCCACTCTGATCAGCAGCTTGATCCCCTACCATCTGTGGGCCTGGAACTCTGGAAGCAGCCACTGCTGGGTCCAGGTGTTGCCTTTCTCTCACCCACATCCAACAGAGTTTTCCCACTGACCTGCTAAGTTGTCTTTGGCCTTTGTTGGTTGAGAAGTCTGGAAACCACCACAGCTCAGTGATTCAGTGCCCTGAGGCCTGCTCTGCCCAATTGGCTCCAACCTGTTCTGTGCAATCATGGCCATGCTAGGCTGCACTCTGCTTTCAGGATGGCAGGATAGACCCTTGTTTTACTCTGTCATTTTGTGGGTTCTGGAGCTCTAGAATTGGTTTGAATCATTTTTTTTGCAGGTGTTTGGAGGGATGGAGGAGAACTCAAGCAAGTCCCTGCTTTTACTCCTCCATTTTGGCTCTGTCTCCCAAGAATAAGCAATAATTTTATTAAAGAGAATGACAAGTATGAGACAACATACCAAAACTAATGGGATGCAGCCAAAATAGTAGTTAGGGGGGAAATTATATCTCTAAACAAACAAACAAAGAAACAAAAGAGTGCTTACTAAACTAAAAGAGAGAAAGAGCAGATCAAGAAATTGGGCATACAACTAAAAAAAAGGAACAAATTGAAAATTCTTAAACACTAAATTGGAAATCCTGAAAATCAAAGGAGACATTAACAAAATAAAAAGCAATAAAACCACTGAATTAATAAATAAAATTAGGAGCTGGTTTTAAGAAAACATTTGGCCAATTTGATTTAAAAAAAAAAGAAAATCAAATTACCAGTATCAAAAATTAAAAGGGTAAATTCAAAATCAATGAAGATGACATTAAAGCAATTATTGGGAACTACTTTTCCCAATGGTATGCCAATAAATTTAACAATTTAAGTTAATTAGATAAGGATTTATAGGCATATTAATTGCCCAGCTTAATAGAAGAGAAAATAGAATGCTTAAATAACCCTATCTTAGAAAAAGAAATTGAACAGATCATAAATGAGCACCCTAAGAAAAATCTTCAGGACCACATGGATTCACAAATGAATTCTACCAAACATTTAAAGAACAGTTAATTGCTTTTTTTTTTTGAGGGGGAAGGCAGGGCAATTGGGTTTAAGTGACTTGCCCAAGGTTACACAGCTAGTAAGTGTGTCAAGTGTCTGAGGCCAGATTTGAACTCAGGTCCTCCTGACACCAGGGCCAGTGATCTACTCACTGTGCCACCTAGCTGCCCAGGAACAGTTAATTCTAATACTATATAAACTATTTTGAAAAAAAAATAGGCAAAGGAGAAGTCCTACAAATTTTATTTTATGACAAAAAATGTAGTGCTGTTCTCTAAACTAAGAAGAGCAAAACCAGAAAGAAAATTATAGACCATTTTCCCTAATTAATAGTGATGCAAAAATTTTGAATAAAATATTAACAAGGAGACTATAGCAATATTTCACAAAAGATTGACAAGGTGAAATTTGTACCTGGAATGCAGGGCTTGTTCAATATCACAAAAAACTATCAGACTAATTAACCACATTAATAACTAAAAAAAATCATAAATCACATGAGTATCTCAACAGATGCAGAAAAATGCTTTTGTCAAAATACAACATTCATTCCTATTAAAAACACTAGGAAACATAGGCATAAATGGAGCTTTCAATAAAATAATAAGTAGTATCTATCTAAAATCATCAGCAAACATGATCTGTAATAGAGGTTAGCTAGAAACTTTACCAGTAAGGTTAACAGTGAAACAAGGATGCTCATTATCAGCACTATCATTCAATATTGTCCTAGAAATGTTAGCTTTATGTCAAGAGAAAAAAATAAACAAAGAATTAGAATAGGAAATTAGGAAATAAAATTCTTACTCATTGCAGATGACATGATGGTATACTTAGAGGATCCTGGAGCATCAACTAAAAATTTATTTGAAATGATTAACAACTTCAGAAAAGTTATAGGATATAAAATAAGTCCACACAAATCATCAGCTTTTTCATATCCTACCAACAAAGCCCAGCAGGAAGAGATAGAATAAGAAGTTCCATTTAAAATAACTACAGAAAATATAAAATATTTGAGAGTCTATCTGCCAAGATAAACCAAGGAACTATATGAACACAATTACAAAACACTTTTTACAAATATATTCAGTCCTGAACAATTGGAGACATATTAATTGCTCATGGGTAAGTTGAGCTAATATAACAAAAATGACAATTCTACGTACATTAATTTATTTATTCAGTGCCATAACAGTTAAACTGCTAAAATTCATTTCATGGAGCTAGAAAAAAAATAACAAAATTCATCTGGAGAAACAAAAGGTCAAGAATATTATTAAGAAAACCAATGAAAATAAATTTGAGGGAAGGTGTGCTAGTAGTGCCAGATCTCAAACTGTATTACAAAGTGGTAATCATCAAAACAATCTGGTACTGAAAAAGAAATAGAGTGGCGGATGAGTGGAATAGATTAGGTACACAATACACAGTAAATGACTGTAGTAATCTAGTGTTTGATAAACACAAAATCTGAAGTATTGGGACAAGAGCTTACTATCTGTTAAAAATTGCTGAGAAAACTATAAAACACTTTGGCAGGAACTATGCATAGACCAACATCTCATACCATATACCATAATAAGGCCAAAACAGGTCCATGATTTAGACATAAAGGGTAATATCATAAGCAAATTAGAGAGGACAGAAAATTTTGCCTGTCAGATCTATGGTTGAGTGAAGAACTTGTGACCAAGAAGCAATAGAGGAAATTAAAGGATGGAAAATGGATAATTTTGATTACATTAAATTAAAAAGGTTTTGCACAAACCATTCAATACAGCCAAGATTACAAAGAAAGCAGGAAACTGGAAAAAAAAATTAATAGCATTTCTTGGAAAAGGGCTTCATTTCTCAAGTATATAGAGGATTGAGTCAAATTTATAAGAATATGTATCATTCCCCAACTGATAAATAGTCAAAGGACAGGAAGAGGCAGTTTTCAGAAGAAGAAATCAAAGCTATCTGTTGTCATATGAAAAAAAAATGCTCTAAATTACTATTCATTAGAAAGAGTCAAATTAAAACAACTTTGAAGTACCATATTTCACCTGTCTTATTGGTTAATATATCAGAAAAGGAAATTGACAAATGTTGAAAGCTATGTGGAAAAACTGAAACACTAATGGACTCTTGATGGAACTGTGAACCTTTCCAACCATTCTCTTGAATAATGGAACTATGCCCAAAGGGCTATAAAACTTTGCATCCCCTTTGATCCAGCAATACCACTACTATGTCTTTATCCCAAAGAGATCAAAGGAAAAGAACCTATGAGTACAAAAATATTTATAATAGGTCTTTTTGTCTTGTCAAAAATTGGAAAATGAGGGGATGCGCATCAATTGACAAATGGCTGAACAAATTGTGGTATATGATTGTGATGGAAATGATGAGCAAGATGTTTTCAGAAAAATCTGGGAAGACTTGCAAGAACTGATGCAAAGTGAAGTGAGCAGAACCAGGAGAACATTGTACACAATAACAGCAATATTGGATAATGATTATCTGTAAATGACATACTTATTCTGAGTAATACAAAAATCCAAGACAATTTTGAAGGACTTATGGCAAAAAATCCTGTCCACCCCCAAAGAAAGAACTGATAGAGTCTGGATACAGATTAAAGCATACTTTTTATATTATTTTTTTGTTTTTTTTTTAGTTTATGCTTTCTTTGGCAACATGGCTAACATGGAAATATTTTACATAACTTCACATTATAATCTACATCAAATTGTTTTCCTTCTCAAGGAAGGAGTAAGAAAGAGTGGGAGAGAATTTGGAACTCAAAATTTTGAAAAATGAATGTTTACATTTTTTACATGTAATTGAGAAAAAAAATCAATTGAGAAAAAAGTGGTGTTTTATTGCTTTTGGGGTAGTAGTAGATTTGTGTAATTTTCCCAGGTTTCAAGGTCAGGGCTTTAGACAAAGGAAATTCCCCACAAAAAGGTAGCCTGGATGCTTCATTCATATGATCAAATATTTTGAGCCAGAAGGGATTAGATTTTGTGAAGGCTAATCCCCATCATCGTATAGATGGGAAAACACTTAAGAGAGTTTAAAAAACTTTCACATGGTTCACAAAGCCAGTAAGTTTTATAGGTGAGATTGGAACATGTCTTCATGAATCCAAATCCAGTGTTCTATGTGCTATAATGGCTGCCTCTATTCTTATGCGTTTTTGCCAAAAGTGTTTCTTGCACTATAGTCTTCAAAATTTAAATGCAAATACAACCCTAATTCATCAATTTGACAATTGTCCTTTCCAGCTTTGAACATTAATGTTCTTTCATTTCTATAGAAAAAGAGCTAGAAGATTCAAGTTAAGATCAATAAACATTCACAAAGTGCATATTCATCTATGGGGAAAGGAAATAATACAATTACTTTGTAGTCAAATCTCTTAATTTGGGTTGGTGGAAGGAGGAGTAGGGGCAGAGTGGAATATAAACTATATAGATCTTTTTATATCTCTCTTACTATCTACAATGAAGACAGTCAGTTGACAAACTTCTATTCATTAAACACTACTCTATATGCATGGGTCTGTTCTAAGCACTAGGGAGGCAAAAGAAAATCCCTGCAATCAAGGAGCTCTCATGGGAGAGACAACAAGCAAATATGTAAAAACAAAGAACATACATAATAAATGTGAAATAATTAAGAGAGGGAAGGCACTAGAATTAAAAGGATTTGGGAAAGCATTCCTGTAGAAGATGAAGTTTTATCTGGACCTCATAGAAACCAGTAGGTCAAAATGAAGAGAGAAATTATTCCAGGCGTGAGGGACAGAGAAAAGGTCTAAAGCTGAGATATATAACAGTCTTGTTTATGGAATAACCAAGAGGCCAGTGTCACTGGGTAGGTAGGAAGGAGACAGAGTATGAAGGGCTTTGAACACCAAACAAAATTTTATGGGGAGCCACTGGAGTTTACTGAGAAGGGATGTGACATAGCCAGATCTCCACTTTATGAAAATCACTTTGGTAGCTGAATGGAGGATAGATTGGAGTTGGGAGAGACTTGAGGCAGGCAAACTCACCAGCAGACTATTGTAGTTGTCTAGGTGTGAGGTCATTGTGATGAGGGCCTGTACCAGAGTGGTCAGTGTCAGAGGAAAGAAGGATTTTGAAAGAAGTGAAATTGACAGACCATGGCAACAGCTTGGGTGGGGGGCATGAGAGATAGTAAAGAATTTGAGGATAGCACCTAGGTCATGAGGGACTAGGAGGGTGGTGTTGCCCTATACAATGATAAGGCAAGTTGGAGGGAAGGAGGAAAGGTTTATGAGGAAAGATAATGAGTTCAGCTTTGGATATGTTGAGTTGAAAATGTCTGAAAGGCAGTTGGAGATAAGAGGTTAGAAGTCATCAGAGGGGTAAGGTCAGGATATGTAGATTTGAGAGTCATTAGCATGGAAGTGGTAATGAAATCCATGGGAACTAATGAGATCATCAAGAGAAGTAGTGTAGAGGAAAAGGAGAAGAGGGTCCAGGACAGAACCTTGTGCAATGCTTATGGGTAGAAGGCATGATTTGGAATTGAGATGAGGATCTAGCAAAGGAGATTTAGAAGGAGCAGTAAGATAGGTAGGAGGAAAACTAGGAAAGAGTGGTGTCCAGAAAACCTAGAGAGAAGAGAGTATTAAGGAGAAGAAGATGATCAGCAATGCCAAAGGCTACAGAGTTCTATGAGAATAAGGACTGGGAAAAGGTCATGGAATTCAGCAATTAAGAGACAATTGGTAACTTTGGAGAACATTTTTTGTGGCTTGACAAGATCTAAAGCTGGATTATAAAGGAATAAGAGAAGAGTGAGAAGAGGGAGAAAAAAAGGTTTTTCAAGGCATTGAGTCAGAAAGTGCAGAGAGATATATGGTGATAGTTAGCAAGGATAGAAGGATCAAGTGACAGTTTTTTGAGGATGGAGCGACACGAACATGTTTGTAGGCAGGAGGAAATAAGCTGATAGGATTTAGAAGTTATAAAGGAGTCAGATTATTATTATTATTATTGATATTAATAATAATACACAATTAGTATTTATATAGAACCTATCTTCCAGGCAGCATTGTTCCTTGCAACAACTCTGGGACATAGGTGCCATTACAGATAGGGAATTTGAGTGATTAAGTGACTTTCCCAAGATCACATGGGTAGTAATTGTCTAAGGAGATGTTTAAACTCAAGTCTTCTTGACTCCAGGCCCAGTACTCTGTCCATTGTGCCACCTAGCTGCTTCATTCATTGAGGCATATAGACTCTATGAAAAGGAGCATTGTCTGTGGATTAAGAAATTATTTCGATGAAACTCTTGATGCTATTCCCGTAAACCTACATTATTTAATTACTCTTTGACTCAGTTTACCCAATTAAATAGCTGTTGTCTCTTTGAGGCCAGTAACTTCTGCACTGGGGATGTAGTCAGGCTTACTTAATGCTTGCAAACCAAATTGGCATTTTTAGAAGGAAGCTACTATAGAAATGTAAATTACCTTTGCTTTTATCACCATTGTTATATTTTCTCCTGCCGAATAAAGTTGGCATATTTCATCTTCCTGGCTTGATTTAGAATTTGAATATTTAAAAGAATATTTTTCAACCTTCACCACAGAACACACATAGCCTCACTGAATAACTTTTAGAGACCCACTTAGAAGCTTGATCTTTTTCCCTGTGAATGAAGAATTCCTACTGATTTAATGCCTGTGAATTAATTTTTAAAGGTGGAGATTTATAAGTTGGTCATAAACATTTCCTCCAGGTGGAAACTCTAAACTAACGAAGACACCAGTTTTAGAAAATTTAAATAGCAATTAGTTTGCTCATGTTTAATAAAAGGGGAGGGAGAAGCAGACTTGAAACACACTTATTTCTAGATATCTCAACTGTGCCTTACTTTAAAAAAAACACCTCATAAATCATATTTTTGTATAATAAATAACGTCACTTTGGCTGCATTTATTACTATGGAAAAATAGCTATTGTACATTTCAATTAATACTGGAGTTTGGAAAAGGAAAATCTTTCAAGTCAAAAATGTTTGTTTAATGTTTGGCCATTTCCTGTTTTCTGTGATTATCCTAGAAGAGAAAGTGAGAAAATATAAATGAAGTGTTGACTATTATTAGTTAATGATATTCATGCTGAATAGTAAGTGTATTCCAGTGTAATGATTCTTTCGAACATCCCGTATGATTGGAGAATTGAAGGAAAAAGAGATTAGGCCATGAGTTTGTTAAAGCACTGTAGCAAACTAATATGTATTGGGAGGAAGTTTCTGTGGAGGAGGATATAACATAACCACACAAATGATCACATTTTCTCTGGGAAATGGTTAGGATGGTCACTAGCTTTTAGCTGAATAACTAGATGAAGAAATCTTTAAAAAATGAATTCTGAATGGAATTTAATGTCTAATGGATTCTTCTGTGCTCATGTGACTGTCTGGCAAGAAAAAACATTTTGACCAAGTCTTAATTTTCTATTTTCCACTCCTATCCTTTGTGGTTCCTTCATTTTTATTTTTTAAGACATATAAACATATTGGACTTTTATAATAATGGAATGATTAGCCATGTAACTGATATCAAGGTTTAAGGGACTGTGTGACATGAGGAATTTATGTTCTACTTTAATCCATTTGTCAACTCCTCTGGAACCTGATTTTAAATTTAGTTTGAACTATTGATTTAAAAAAAAAAAGCCAGTTTTCTGCCATAGCTGAAATACTCCTTGATATCTAAATTCACTGCATGAAGAGACATTTTTTTTTAAAAAAAAGGAGACAGGTGCTATGAGTTCCACTGTCAGTGTGGTCTGACACTAGCTCTAGGTATTGATCAGCTTTCTTCCTTGATAGAGATACTTTATGGGTACCACCAAAAGGCTCCAGGAAGCATGTGAGTCTCCTTGTAACCCTTATAAGATTTCTGTATTAGACAATTTTGAAACACGTTCAGGAATCCAAAACTGAACTGGGGAGTGTGAGAGAGGATCTTGTTAATGGTCCTCGGAGTGATTTTTGCATCTATTGTCTATTTCGGTGGGTGGAATAATTAATCTCTGGGTCCCCAAAGAACATTGGCATATGTAAAACCCACTTCCTAGTATAACAATTGTGTGTGCTCTAACTCTTTCAGGCCAGCTACATTGGCTCCTTAGAGTTTTAGTGTACCATAAGGGGTCAGAGTATTTCTTTTTCCTCCTGCCATTGGCAGGAATCCCCACCACCTGCGTTCTCCACATTGTAAGAGGGCCATTGACTAGCACTCCTGTTATCTTTAGCTACTTAATATTGGGTAGCTTTTACAAATGGTTATTTACTTTAAATATATAGCAAGAACAAGTGCACAAACACTGTCTCCCTTCCTTAACACCTTTGGAAGAATACTGTCCCCAGCATCACCCCAGTCTTGGAGGAGGTTTAAAGCTTAGCTAAGTTCCTATATAACATTAGTACTACCAAGTTCACATCTAAAGGTTACATTTCTGCCAGATGAATCCTCTTCTCAGCTTATATTGTGATGGGGTGTCAAAGGTTCTCTTAAAGGTTACTCCCTGGTCTTTGGGTCTTCCATGCTGGGTTGCCTATAACACTTAGCCAGGATTCCAACTCCTGAACTCTTGTAACTCACTCTCCTGACCTTTAAAAACTTCCAAAGTCAGAGACTCCTTTCCCTTCACCTATAATAATAATGATGATGATAATGATGATGATGATGATGATAGTAATTAGCATTTATGTTGCACATACAATGTTCCAGGCCCTATGCTAATTTGTTCCACACAACAATCCTGGGAGGTAGGTACTATTATTATCCCCTGAATTAAAATCTGGCTGCATCTGATTACTAGCTCTGTGACCTTGGGCCAGTCAGTTAACTTCGGTCTGTCTCAGTCTTCTCAGCTGTAAAATGGGGACAATAATAACACCTAATTCCCTGGGTTGTTGTAAGGATCAAATGAGGCCATATTTGTAAATAGCACTCAGTTCAGTGCCTTTCACATAATTAGGTGCTATATAAATGCCAGCTATTATTATTAAAGGCTATATGACCACTTGGCACTGGTCTGGGGTGGAGAGGAGTTCTGTTCAGGCAAGGACTGGATCAGATGGCCACTGAATCCCTTTTCAATTCTGAAACTCTATGATTCTGTGATAGATGACACCTAGATAGATAGAGGTTTGTGCAATGTCTAAAGTTCTATGGTTAGTTCCAATTAAAGTAATCTCTTTTTTTTTTGTTGTTGTTGTTGTAAAAAAAAAGGCAAATGTGTAGGTGTCATATTGAATTATCTCACTCTGACGTAAGCCACCATGTCATTGAAAGAAGACCTTTGTTGGTAGCTGACTTTAGCACTAAAGCATCTGTCTCACTGTGGTTCCCAGAGGTGCCAGCAATCGGTTGTATTGTACTTTAAAGGTGTTTGAGGTGAATAGTGCTTCACCAGTGGGTCAGTACAAATTGTGAGTCGATTATTTATGAGTTGCACCCAATTTGTTTAAAACTCCCTGACCTTTAATACAGTTATGACATGTATCTTGACTTGATTCTCCCTCTTATTGATTTGGTCAGGAATAGTAAAAGGAAAGGTGAAATGGCCCCTCAGTGTAAGTTAAAATTGTAGTTTAGAGCGGCAGTAAATTGCTTTAGTAGACTTTGTGTCCTTTTAGAGTTGGAAAATAAAGCAATAAAGTAAGTTGGTGTATGCAAGTCTTGTGTTAAAAAGGACCTTGAAGTGCTCTTAACAATAACATGGATTTGATAAAATCTACTCTAGACTATAGAATTTAAAATTAACCTGGAGCTGGGAAAAGTGAAGGAATGTTGAAATCCTAGGATGATGCTAACAACTCTGAAATGGAAGTATGTGAGAGGAGTAAGGGGGATTTCCCATTATTGTCTGCCATTCTTGGAGAAAAGGTCAAGTGATATTCTCTGCAGGGATTGCCCTGGGGGCCACATCCAGGTGTATTAAATATTTCAGAGGGCTCCAAAGTTGTTTTACAACACACACACACACACACACACACACACACCCACCCACACACACACACACACACACACACACACACACACACACACACACACGCACACACACCCACACCCACACCCACACCCACACCCACACTCACACACACACACCATAATAATAGCTAGCATTTATGTAGCACTTTTAAGGTTTGTGAATCACTTTACAAATATCTCCTGGAGGTAGGTGCTATAATTATTCCTATTTTACAGACAACAAGAATAGTACCTAACATTTTTATAGTACCTACTAAGGGCCAGGTGCTCTGCTAAGTGCTTATCTTCCAGTCCTCCTCAGGCCATGACTTTTGTTCTAGCCAAGCCAGCATCCCTGTTGCCTCCACGGACTTGCTTCTTCATTTTCACATTAAAACTTCTATATAGGATTTCCTGAAGGTCTGGAGTATTCTCCCCTCTTGGTTATCATGTCATAGCTTTACCTTCCTTTAAAAAAAGTTCAAGACCCATTTCCTTCAGAAAATTTTTCCTAGGTTAACATCGCCCTTTCCATAATCTGAAAGGATAAATTCCAAATCTTCCTACAGGAGGTTTTTCTTTGGTTAATACCATCCTCTCCTTAATCTGCAAGGAGAAATTCTCCACCCTATTCTCCCTCTCAATTACATTTCTGTAATTCCTATAGTTATTTGTACGGATCCATGTGTATGGTAGAGTCTATTGTCTCCTCCATTATATTGTAAATCTCCTTGAGGGCAGGAACCGTGTCTAATCACTAATATGGTACCCTGAGCATCTATTACAATACTATGTGCCCTCTGGGGACTCAATAAATACTTGTTGACTCTTTTACTCTATAAATATAAACTACAAAATAATCAGATGGAGTCTGCCAATGTCTAATTTGCTCCCTGTAGGTAAGTTTGTCTCTCTGGTAGCATTAATTCTTTCAGGTCACTAGGGTACTGTTTAGCAAATTACCACAGTCATGCACTAACTGGTACCCTCGTGGCCTGAATGAGTTTAGGAACCTCCCAAAGTGAAGGACTTTCCCCTGAGAGGAACCTCCTACTCAGAGTGAATCACTTACCCAACCTTTATTATTTTCAGAAACATTTTCCCATTGAGGTCAAAGCTACCTGTGCCTTTAGGCCTGTTGGATTTTTCATGCTGGGGAAACTCCCAAACGACAAATACATTTTAAAATGCACTTAATGAACAAGATTCTTATCTATTTCCATTCCTTTTTTTTAAAGGAAGGTATTGTAGATTTAATGGAAATGTCATGAAAAAAAAGGCTGTAAGGAGAACTATAGAGAGCCTGCCTGAGTGTACAGATTTCCAGCAGATATGACTGTCAAAACTGCTCTCCTGCTGTTTGAATAGCATTCAGAATTCACTTCCTGTATGCATCATAATACAAAAATTTTGTGAGGCATTAAAGTAGCATGAAGAACTACTCACCAGGTGTCTTTTTTTCTTCTTCAGTTCAAGACTGAACTATTTGTTTCCTCTTGCCTAGTGATCATGACTGGGCAATAATCCTTTTTATGTAATTTCAGAAAATACCCTTATATAATAAAGTTAACTGGTGACTAAGCTGCAGCACAATACAAAACTCTTGCTTTGGGTTTGAGGAGATCTGATTTTATTGTGTAGTGAGCTGAAAATTATAAACAGAACCACTATGACTTCCTTGAGTTCTCCCTATCCTAACTTCCCAAGTTCCCCTAAATGGGCTGAGCTTCCTAGAAGCTTTTGTATTGCTCAACCCTGGCAAGATTGGAGCCAGGTTCATGAAGTTAAGATTTGGGGCCAGGGAGACGGGTTCAGGCCATCAGTCATGCACTAACTGGTACCCTTGTGGCCTGAATGAGTTTAGTCATTAAGTCAGTAAGATATACAGAAATTAAAAGATAAGGGAGTTAACTCCTATGCATGGGTATTGAAGTGGACCAATGAGGTGAATAAGGCTGGACAAATGCTTTGGTTAGCCTAGCTGGAAGTCACAAGGGGGAGATTCAAGGCAAAAATGTGAAGAGGACAGGTTAAAGATCAGGCTGTAGGAAACAAACATGCAACCCAGCCAGAGGTTGAAGGTTAGAAATGAGGTTAGGGAATTCAGATAGATGTATGGCCAACAAGCCATGTTGGGACCAAAGAAGCAATAAGTTGGTGAGGCAGGAACCTGTCTGCAGTCAGAAGTCTAAATGGTGATTTCATTTTCCTGATTCCTTCCAAATGGACTTGGGAAGAGAGTTATATCCTCAAGACATTCTATGAGGTGATGATGACAATGACAACTCCTAGCATTTATAGACAACTTTAAGGTTTGCAAAGCACTTAACACATGTTATATCATTTGATCTTCACAACAACACGGTGAAATAAATAGATAAGGAAACTGAAGCTGGCAGGATGAATATGACTTGTCCTTAATCCTCACTGTTTTTGCTGTCCAATTTTTCCCTCAGAGTTAAAAACAGGGTTAGACCTATAATAGAATGAATGGGACTATGCCTTGGCATTAACATGGTAAAAGAAGCCATACTTTTTGGTGGTGAGTGGTGAGATATGCTTGCTGCCTGCCCACATGTATTGTCATCCCTATACCATATTTGATCTACCGCTACAGCTCCCCACCCCCAGGATCCCATAACTGTGGGTCACCTCTCACAAGGCCTTCCCCTACCCCAGCTTCAGTGGAGGGAAGGGTCAAACTTTTGTTGAATAACTGCATCCATGGCTGGTCTGTGTTCTGACCCATGGCTGCCAGCTTCACATCCTATCCTCTCCACTCAGCTTTCTGTAAGTAAGGTAAAAACATGGCTAGATGTGGTTTCTGTCCAAGGTGCTAGTAACAGCATCGGACTAGAGCTTGACAGCCTTACAAACATTACTTTTTGTGTGAGCAATGAAGAATGATAAAATGTTATTTCATTATTTGCATATTCCTATGGGAAGAGTACAAATGAACAGAACAGTGTGATCAATAATAAATTCCTGGGTTAGTAATGTTTTTTCAGCAATATGCAAGTAGGCCAAGGCAACTGGAGCTAATAGTCTTGACCTACAGTATCCTGGATTTGTAGGGGATTTTAGGAGATCATGTAATTTCTCCCTTCTGTTATAGGTATAAACAATGTCAGGTTGAGGCAGACTAGGAAAAATAAAAGCTTTCTATGAAAAAAAAGTCTTTAAAATATACGTACACAGACATATATCATTCTGACATTATGGAGGCAGCATGTTATATTGGACAAAATACTGGACTTGACTCAGGAAAACCTGGGTTAAAATCCCACCATGGACAAATACTATTTATTTGACCTTAGGAATGTCAATCACACTTCTTGGGCTTTAATTTCCTTATCTGCAAAATGAAGGGTTTTTAGCATCATGGTACAGAGAGAAGAGGATAGCTTTTTCTTTATCTGTAAAATGAATGGGTTGGACAGAATGGTCTTTGAGGACCCTTCTAACACTTAATCTATAATTCCCTGACTAGATAGCTCAACCCCATGAGATGCCTTCCAGCTCAAAACTACAATATCAATTTCTTTTAGTTTTTGTAATACAAAATTAATATTTTAACATTTATTTAAAAAATAATTTCCCAATTCTCTCTCCCTCCAGTTCCTCCCCCACCCATTGAGAAGGCAAGAAATATGATACCTGTTATATATGTGAAGTCACACAAAACATATTTCCATATTAGCCATGTGGTAAAAAGAAAAAGCAAGAAAAATAAAGTGGAAAAAAAATCTTTATTCTGAATTCAGAGTTAATTAGCTCTCTCTGTGGAGGTAGATAACATTTTTCATCATGAGGCCTTTGGAATCATCATGGGTTATTGTACTGATCACAGTATCTACGTCTTTTACAGTTGATTATTGTTACAATATTGCTGTTTACTGTATACAAGGTTCTCCTGGTTCTGCTCACTTTACTTTGCATCAGTTCATGTAAGTATGATTTCAGTTTCTAAGAGAATTTTCATAGAGGTTAGGTAATTGAACATTTTTGGTGTTCAGTTGTTTTTCAGTTGTATTCAACTCTTTGTGATCCCCTTTTGGTATTACATATGTTCTCTTCTATGTATTTAAAATGTTAATACTCTTCCTTCCTTCCTTCCTTTCTTCCATCCTTTCTTCCTCCCTCCCTCCCTTTCTTTCTTTCTTTCTTTCTTTCTTTCTTTCTTTCTTTCTTTCTTTCTTTCTTTTTGGAGAGGCAAGTTTCTTTTTGCTAGCCCTTTTCTTCCTCCCACTTCCTACTCCTCTTCAAAATGAAAAAAAGAAAGAAAGGCAAATTTCTTGGCAAAGGTACTGGAGTGGTTTGTCATTTTCTTCTCCAGTTCATTTTACAGATGAGAAAACTGAGGCAAACAGGGTTAAGTGACTTGCCCAGGGTCACACAGCTAGGAAGTATCTGAGGTCGGATTTGAATGCAGGAAGATGAATCTTCCCAAGTGCAGGCCTGGCACTCTATCTACTGTACCACCTAGTTACCCTAATTGAACATTATCAACCATTTATATGCATAATCAAATGCCCATGAAAAGATAGGACATATATATGTATATAAACTGACCTCAAATGTTTCTATTTTTAAAAAGTTATCAGTTATTATTATTATTTATATATTTTATTTATTATTACTTTTTAAAGTTAGAATGCAAGAAAGATGGAATGCCTCTACTATACCAGGAATGTTTTCCTAACAAGCCTAATTCAACTTGAAGCCTCAACTTGACCTTTATTTCTTTATTTTCTTTGTCTTTATTCTTAACTTAAACATCAAATAAATTGAGCAAATCTATATCCACAGTAGAACAGAAAAAGAAGGTTCTATATAAAACCATGATTCCATTATGTAGAGCTTGCTTTTCCTTTTCAGTATATGAGAAATTCAACATGTAACTTTCAAAGTCAGCATGTATTTCTGTGTTTCCTTCTGGCATCACTTCTGTTCTCTTCTGTGTATTTAAAAAATGTTCAATAACCCCTTTTTCCTGTTTTTTTTTTTTTTTGGAATGGCAACCTTATTGCTAGCCCTCTTCTCTCTCCACCTTTTACTTCTCTCCAAACTGAAAAAAGAAAGAAAAGCAAATCCCTTGCAACAGATATGCATAGTCAAGCAAAACAAATTCCCACATTAGCCATGTCAGAAAATGTATGTCTCATTTGGTACCTTGAGTCCATCATCTCTCTGTCAGGAGGTAGATAGCATGCTTTATCATTGGTCTTCTGTAATTGTATCAATGTCACATTAAATTGTAAAGTTTAATAAGGGTCATGTGGGGTGATGAAGTAATAGTAGGCAGTTTTCCAATGTTCTGTATCCAAGATGTATACTGTACCATTCCTGCCCCAGCTCCCTGAAATTGACTGAGGTGGCTTTAAATGGCTCCCAGAAACATGACATTTTAAGTAGATGAACTGTTTGAGCTGGTCTGCTGGGCTAGTTAGAGGATGCTACTAATGAAGCCAAGGTCACATGTTCAATCCTTATAAATGGGGCAATTCACTTAATGCTCCGAAAAACTGTATGGCTAACCACAGCTGGCTGTCTCACCAATGGGTGGCGCTGGTCACAAAGTGGGAGGGGAAGGACAGAGTGGTGGACTTGGCTCAGGAAAACCTGGGTTCAAATCCCTGGGATGTGGATGTCTCCATAAGGACCATCATCACTCCTGGAAAAAAGAAATAAAAAATAATTACTACTAATTGTTGATATGTTGTCTTATTTTCAAATACAAGGGGAAGCAAACTATTATCTATTGTGCAGTGATAATCCTGTATCAATTGCTGCCAAATACAGAATAATTCTTCTGACTTTTGCTTTTGTTCTTTATTTTAATTTTCAACTGCAGATTTTTTTTTTTGCTTTTCTACATAGTAAATTTAAGGCTAGTGGCAAGAGGTGGGGGTGGGAACCTGCATCCAAAATTATAGATGGAGGACAGGGGAAACCTAGGATGATTATTGCATAGCTGCATCATATATTTTATAAAGACAGAGTCTCAGCAATTTATTTGGCTGTGTCAGGGTGCTAGCTTAGGGAGCTAGAGATCTATTCCTTCATTCTATCAACAATCCTTGCTGTCAATTAATTAGAATATATATTCCTATTAATTCAAGGAAGCAAGATGCCTTCTTTATGTGCCCTACAATAAGCATTTCCATGAGATTCTACCTCAGTAAAATGCATGAAAGGTGGTAGTGCAGGCTCCTGTTATAACTGTTACTTTCTTTCTATTCATTGTATGCCTGCTAAACAATGCAGTGGCTATATGATTCAGAAATACACCTTTGCTATTAATAAAATTAAAAATTTGGAGCCCCTAGATCATAGCTTTCACCCTCAGTCTTACAAATAATAATACTTGACACTTACATTGTATATTTATTTTCACAAAGAGTTTTTCATGTTATCTCATTTTGAGACCCCTATGAAGTGGTACCAGGAATTGTTCCAGATAAAAGAACAAAGACTTGAAGAAGTAAGAGGCTAATCTATGGCAACACACTAAGTTCCAGACTTGGAATTTGAACCCAAGTGTTCCCTGGTTCTATGTCAAGCATGCTATCACCCATACTAAATTGCCTCTCAAGAAGGCACATATTTAAAATCCATTTAACAGAAAAGAAGGAATTGTGGGAGATTGATGTGACATACAGAAAGCAAATGAATTATTGTTCAAACATTCAAATTACTGATATTTTATGTTTGATTATCTTATGTGGACTTCTGAAATTCAGGCTAAGTCTATTATACTAAGTAAATTAAGGATCTAAATAAATTAAGATTTCAAAAATAATTCAGATATTTTTGATAACATTGATCTCTTCTTAATTTGACCTCCAGTATTGTCATCTGAGCCAGTTATTTGGATACTTAATTGTGTAGTACCTTGCTTTATCCAACCCATCCTCCCGTCAACCACTAAAGTCATTTTTCTGAAACACAGATCTGATCATGTTACTTCCCTTACTCAATAAAAGCTACTTCAGTAGCTTCCTATTGTCTCCAAGAGCAAATACAAGATGCTCTGTCTGGCATTCAAAGACCTTCACACTCCAGGCCTTCCTACCTTTCCAATCTTCTTACACTTTATTCCTTGATACACATTCTTCAATCCAGCTGGTTTCCTGCCTGTCCTGCCATCTTTCGTCTCCAGGCATTCTTTCTGGCTGTCCCTTATGTCTAGAATGCTCTCTCTCCTCTGCTCTTAGTACTGACCTCCCTGGCTTCCTTCAAGTCCCAACTAAAATCTCACCTTCTACGAGAAGCATTTCCTAACACCTCTTAATTCTAGTCCTTTACCTCTATTAATTATTTCTTATTTATTCTATGTAGCTTGCTTTGCATATATTTGTGTGCTTGTTGTCTCCCCCATTAGATTATAGCTCCTTAAAGATGGGGACTCTCTATCTTTTGTTGTTGTTGTATCCCCAGTGCTTAGCACGGTGCTCAGCACATAGTAGGTGCTTAATATATTGATTGTTTATATCTGTTCTTTATTGTCTTAAAACTGTAAGCCACTTGAAAGCAGGGACCATATCTTATATTTCTTTAATAGACCCAATAACACCTAAGGCCAAGAAGAATGCATAGTAAATATAGTACAGAACAACACCTAATAAGGGCTTTTCAAATTCTAATTAAAATACTTGATATTTTAATGATTCTCTGAGTTCATCGATGTGGGTATTCCTTCCAACAACACAGCTCACAGCTTAGCTATGCTGCTGATCCTGTGTGATACTTATTCATGTAATCTGCCACAGGGTTCAGGGACCTTTTTCTTTTGACACTATATGGGTGATACCTTGCTCTTGCTATATGACTTATCCATTTTTTTCCCCAATATTACATTTCTTTTATTATATCTGTTATACTGCATCTCAACCAATTAATGAATGAGTCAACCACCATTTATTAAGTGCTTACTCTGTGCCAGGCACTGTTTAAAGACAGGAAAATAAAACAAAACCCATTGTCCCTACTCTTAAAGAGATCACATCTGAATGAGGGAGATGTAAATAAATAGGTTCATACAAGATGTATAGACAGAAGATAATCTGAGAGGGGAAGGCTCTAACAGCTGGAATGACTGGCAAAGGATTCTTGCAAAAGGCAATATTTAGGTTGAGTCTTGAAGGAAACCTAGGATTTTCAGACAGAGGAGTGGAGAGAGAGCATCCCAGTCATGGGGGTAGCCAGTACAGAAGCACAGAGATGGGATGTGAAGTGTCTTGCAGAATCCCTCATTTGTAATATGCGGCAATCTGCCCATGCCTTCTGTGCACCTCACTACTGCCCTTTGGGTGAACTGAAAATGCAGGCATAAAATATGTTTAGACTAATCTGCATTCTTGCAGCTCTCTGTGTTGATTCATTTGCAAAGCATATGCTATTGCCAACTACGTAAAGAAAAAGGACATACTGCACATGTGGGGTCTGGTTAGCTCGCTTGTTGGGTAAAATAACATTGCGCTATCTGTATGGCATCGAGGAGGGCAGAGAAGTAAGTGGAATTGGAACTGTAACTGCATATAAAATATACAACAACATTCTGAGCTAATTTTGGACAATTTAGATATGGAGCCAAGTTGGGGATAGTGTTTTCTCATTGCTATGACACTCTACAGAGGATTTTGTCAGTTAATCTTTCATTTTTTTTCAAAAATTGCAAAGAATATAACTGAGACATCACATAAATTTAAAATAATAACATATTTGCATAGTGATTTAAGGCTTTTGTGGTTGGGTATTTCAATTCTTCATGACCCCATTTGGGGTTTTCTTGGCAAAGATACTGGAATGGTTTGCCATTTCCTTCTACAATTCATTTTACAGACGAAGAAACTGAGACAAATAAGTTAAGTGACTTGCCCAGGGTCACACAGCTGGTAAGTATCTGAGGACAGATTTGGACTCAGGAAGATGAATCTTTTTGTTTTTAACCCCAGGCATCATAATCATCATAATTTACACTACTTTAAAAATATATATATATATATACATATATATATATGTATATATATATATATATATATTTTAGTTTACAACACTCAGTTCCACAAGTTTTGGGGTTCCAAATTTTCTCTCCCTCCCTCTCTTCCTCCCTCCCCCCAAAGATGAGTCCTCTTGACTTTGGGCCTGATACTCTAACCATTGCACCACCTCTCTGCCCTGATTCAATATTTACAAAACACTTTTCTGACAGTGGTCTGTTGAGATAGCATGAATTTTATTAATTGTGATTTACCAGCCAGAAAACTGAGGGTCAGAGAAGTTAAATGATTTGTCCATGGTCACTTAGCTAATAAGTGCTAGAGCCAGAATTTGAATCCAGGTCTCAACATTGTAAGTTCAGTGCTCTTTTCTCTATACAACAAAATGTAAGATAGTCTGACCATAGATTAATCGATGTTATGGTTAGTAACGATACCAATGAAAAAATTAATGTAACAATCACAGCATATGTATTAGATAATGATGTTAAATATAACATATGCTATAATGTAAATATTACTTATATACCATAATTGTGATTGTGCGTAAAATATTTTGTCTCTATTATCTCATACATTATGAGATCAAAGATACTATAATGGCTTTTTAAAAGAAACGATCTATGATTTTATTGGTGAGATTGGCACATTCTTTCTAACTTATAGACTCAGAGTTATCTGGGTCACCTAGAGGTTAAATGATTTATCTAGGGTCACTTAACAGGTATGCGTCAAAAGCTTGACTTGAGCCCTAGTTTTTCTCACTCTAAGGTTAGCCTTCTCGTCACCATGCCAAACTACTCCTCTTTAATATATTATAACATATCAATGAAAAGGACAGTCTGGAAACTACTTGGAAACAAACTCCAATTTTTTTTTGATCATTCCTCTTGTAAAAGATCCATCCAGAATGAATTCAGAACTGATTTGGTGGGTAACCCTTCAATCTAACAAGATTGTAGCCCCTCTATCCAAAACAAGGTTTAGAGGTTCCCCAAAGAATAAAATTGTTCAGCCTTCTCTAGAGGTGGTAAACAAGGTTGTATCTTTTTCACAATCTTGTCTTTGTTATGACTACAGCATTTGCTAAAGAAAAGAACACTGATTCAGTAATCGCCCAGGTCCACTCAGTAAAGAAGCATGCAATTCCCCTGAATCAGTATTAAGCTGTGTTGGTTGATAAGTTTGGAAAAACAATATTAAACATGGCTTTTAGATAAATACTGCAGAGACCTCTTGTAAATCCTCCAGTAATTTTTTGTAATCCTTCACAAGTAGTAAAATCATTGCTGTGAGGCAGACAGGAAAAGAATCCACAAATAAGACATCTGTTATTGTTACATCAATGATGATATATAACCAACTCTGAAATAATAACATTTAACAAGAAATGGAGCCTTATCCAAAATGAGATCTCACCCACTTCCATGACTTCATTTGCTGCATTAATAAGAGTAAACTGAAGTTTATAATTGGGTGATCTTATCTATTAGCATTAGTAGTACATCACAGGTATACAGCTTTATATTTGAGATGAATGGATTTCCAAATTGTTGGAAAAGTCCCATGTTAGCATAAAGAATGGATGGACAAGTACAGATGCAGATGATTATACATTGGAAGATAGAAAGAAATGCTAGAATGGGAACTTTGAGTTCCCTTGTCTATGGTTTTATAAAGAGTTTGAATTTCAAGTCTTCTTTATTTCAAGTTCCTTTTCAGAGAATATTTCAAAGACTAGTTTTACAAAAATATCTTGGGAAAATAAAAGATTGTCATAGTTCCCACTGTATTATATGCCACCTTCCCAAAAGGGGGGGGACTTCAAAATGTATCTGTTGGTAATCAGTTTTGAGTAAGTGACTTTTCCCCAACTGATTTGAGTGGCAGAGGGTAGAATTTATCTTTTAAAAAACAGTTGAACTTCTAAACTTAGGTTTATAGATGAATAAAAATAAAATTATTCAATAACACTTTTGAAATAAATATTTAACCTATAGGTTTACACTAGAATATAGTTCTCTAATACTTCTACCCATTGTTATAGTAAGAAAATTGGATATTTCTAAAATAGTTGGTCTTTGCAAAAGGAATGACAACTTGTTAGAATGTATTTGTGGGCAAAGAACAGCTAGATGGCACAGTGGATAGAGCACTGGCTCTAGGGTTAGGAGGAACTGATTTCAAATCTGGCTTCAAACATACACTAGCTGTGTGACCCTGGGCAAGTCACTTAACCTTGTTTACCTCAATTTTATCATCTGTAAAATGAGCAGGGGAAGGAAATGGCAAACCACTTCAGTGTCTTTGCCAAGAAAATCCCAAATGCCATTTTGAAGAGTCAGACATGACTGAATAGCAACATTTGTGAGCAAATCAGATAGATTTTAAGAATTGTCTTTGCATATATTAATAATCAAGTGCCCAAGAACTGTCATCTGCAGATGATTCTGTGACCTTTTTATTCAGCTTTTTGTTCCAAATTTCAGTCATGTGTCTCCAACTTATTGAGCATTTCTTTTCTAAAAATTAATTAATTAATTAATTTTTAGTTTTTAACATTCATTTCCACAAGATTTTGAGTTCCAAATTTTCTCCCCATCTTTCCCCTCCCCACTCCAAGATGAAACACATTCTGATTACCCCTTCCACCAGTCTGCCCTCCTTTCTGTCACCCCATACCCCTTCTTATTCCCTTCCCCGTTGCTTTCTTGTAGGACAAGATAGATTTCTATACCCTGTTGCCTGTATATCTTATTTCCCAGTTGCATGTAAAAACAATTTTTAACATTTGTTTTTAGAACTTTGAGTTCCAAATTCTCTCCCTTCTTCCCTCCTCACCCACCCTCATAAAGAAAGGAAGCGATTCAATATAGGTTATGCATATGTCGTTATGCATAACTTCAATAATAGTCATGTTGTGAAAGACCAGCTATATTTTCCTCTACCCCATCCTGTCCCCCATTTATTCAATTTTCTCCTTTGACCCTGCACCTTTTCAAAAGTATTTGCTTCTGACTACCCCCTCCCCCAATCTGCCCTCCTTTCTATCATCTCCCTGCTCTTATCCCATGCCCTACTACTTTCCTGTAGGGTAACATACTCCATTGAGTGTGTATGTGATTCCCTCCTTAAGCCAAATCCAATGAGAGTAAGGTTCACTCATTCCCTTTCACCTCCCCTTTCTTCTCCTCCATTGTAACAGCTTTTTCTTGCCTCTTCTTTGTGAGATAATTTACCCCATTCTATCTCTCCCTTTCTCCTTCTCCCAATATATTCCTCTCTCATCCCTTAATTTTATTTTTTAGATAACATCCATTCATATTCAACTCACCCTGTTCTCTCTCTGTCTCTGTATCTGTATCTATATATATATATATATATATATATATGTGTGTGTGTGTGTGTGTGTGTCTGTGTGTGTCTGTGTGTGTGTGTGTGTGTGTGTGTGTGTGTGTGTATTCCCTTCAAGTACCCTAAGACTGAGAAAGGTCTCATGAGCTACAAATATCTCCTTTCCATGTAGGAATGTAAACAGTTCAACTTTAATAATAAGTCCCTTATAATTTGTCTTTTCTGTTTACCTTTTCATGCTTCTCTTGATTCTTGTATTTGACAGTCAAATTTTCTATTCAGCTCTGGTCTTTTCATCAAGAATGCTTGAGAGTCCTCTATTTCACTGAATATCCATTTTTCCCCCTGAAGTATTATACTCAGTTTTTCTGGGTAGGTGATACTTGGTTTTAATCCTAGCTTCTTTGACCTCCAGAATATAATATTCCAAGCCCTCTGGTCCCTTAATGTAGAAGCTGCTAGATTGTCTGTTATCTTGATTGTGTTTCCACAATACTGAAATTGTTTCTTTCTGGCTGCTTGCAATATTTTCTCCTTGACCTGGGAACTCTGGAATTTGGTTATAATATTACTAGAGGAGTTTTCCTTTTGGGATTTCTTTCAAGAGGAGATCTGTGGATTCTTTCAATTTCTATTTTACCCTCTGGTTCTAGAATATCAGGACAGTTTTCCTTGATAATTTCTTGGAAGATGATGTCTAGGCTCTTTTTTTGATCGTGGCTTTAATTTAATTTTAAAATTATCTCTCCTGGATCTGTTTTCCAGATAGTGGTTTTTCCAGTAAGATATTTTACATTGTCTTCTATTTTTTTCATTCTTTTGGTTCTGTTTCATAATTTCTTGGTTTCTCATAAAGTCATTAGCTTCCATTTACTCCATTCTAATTTTTTAAGGCAATATTTTCTTCAGTGAGCTTTCGAACTTCTTTTTCCATTTGGCTAATTCTGCCTTTTAAGCTATTCTTCTCCTCATTGGCTTTTTGGAGCTCTTTTGCCATTTGAGTTAGTCTATTTTTAAGGTGTTATTTTCTTCAGTATTTTTTGGGGTCTCCTTTAGCTAGCTGTTGAGTTGTTTTTCATGATTTTCTTGTATCACTCTCATTTCTCTTCTCAATTTTTCCTCTATTTCTCTTACTTGATTTTCAAAATCTTTTTTTGAGCTCTTCCATGGCCTGTGACCAATTCATATTTTATTAGAGGAGTTTGATGCAGGAGCTTTGACTTTGTTCTCTTCTTCTGGTTATATGTTTTGATCTTCTTTGTTACCAAACTAAGATTCTACAGTCTGAGTGGTTTATATGCTGTTTGCTCATTTTCCCAGCCAATTACTTGCCTTTTGAGCTTTTTGTAGGACTGCTTCCAGGGTGGAGAGTGCTCTGTCCTAAGCTGAAAGGGTTTTGGCAATTTTTTTCAGAGATACTTAACTCTGAGGAGGATTCTCTCTCCACAGCCACCACAAGCTCTGCCATACCATCATTCCTACTCACCCCAGGACCACCACTCAGGACTGCAACCCAGATTTAAGCAGGGCAGAGCAAGAGAATTCTGCCTCAATGCCAGTAAAGAGATCCCTCCAATCTCCCTCTGCTTGATCCCCCTACCATCTGTGGGCCTGGAGCTCTGGAAGCAGCCACTGCTGCTGCTGCCACTTCTGCTACTGGGCAGCTGCCAACACATCTGCCTCCCCTCCGGCCCCCCCCAGTGCCTGGGGCCATTCAGTGCTCTTCTCTCACCCAGGTCTGACAGAGTTTTCCCACTGACCTCCTACTTTATCTTTGGCATTTGTGGGTTGAAAAGTCTGGAAACTGCTCCAGCTGCCAGTGATTCACTTCCCTGAGGCCTGCTCCACGCTGTCTGTGTTGGTATGGTTCATGCTGGACTGCGCTCTGCTCCCAGCCCAGTGTGATAGTCCTTTCCTGTGGACCTTCCAGGTTGTCTTGAGCTAGAGATGTGTTTCACTCTGTCATTTTGTGTGTTCTGTAGCTCTAGAATTTGTTTAGAGTCACTTCTTACAGGTATTTAGAGGGGTTTGGAGGAGAGCTCAAGCAAGTCCCTGCTTTTACTCTGCCATCTGGCTCTGCAATTTATTGAGTATTTCAAGCTGAATGTCTCAAAGGCAACTCCAGCTCACCATGTATGCAATAGAATTCATTCTATTTTCCCCCAAATCTACCCTTCTTATGAATTCCCTCCTTTCTGAGGAGGACACCATTATCTTTCTAGTCACTCAGGTTTACTACTTCTGTAGTAGCCTCCCCTTCTTATTCTCATTCCTCATCTCTGCCCCAGAGCCTTCTCCAATGCTCCTGGGCCCATCTTCCAGACCAGACAAGGCCACCTGTGACCTTACTTTCCCCTACTCCTGCTTTCTGTATTTACAGAGGTCACTGAATCTAGCATAAAGTTCCTTAGACTTTTGTTGAATCAAGCATATAGAAAATGTGTGTGTGTGTGTGTTTAAAATCACAAAACATCTGGGTGCAGGTAATGTAATGCTAACCCTGCCAGTACATGATCATGACTCCAATTTGGGTTGCTGAACTATATGTTAGGGATAAAGAGACACTTTTCACCTCTCTTCTGAAACTCCCTAAATGCGCTCTCTCTTCCTTGGGGACTTTATATGCCTCTGATTTCAAAATAGCATATTAGAAAATCACGTTCCCTAATTACTTTTAAAAGCATTTTTTTTTTGCATTTCAAAATTATCAACTGGAAGAGTATATTATTCATGGAAATTTTTAAAATTCCAAATGTTATTTTGAAACACAAAAAGACCCTCAGAAGTCATCTGTTTTTAACCTTACTAAGATGGGACTTTAAACCACTGGATTAAGATTAGTTAAGTGAAGCTCTATTGGCCAAAAACTGGTAGCATCCCAAAGGTTAGTCCATTTTCAAGTCCATTTTGAGTACCTATAAGGCACTAGAGTGAAGCTAGGTGATGCAGTGGATAGAGAGCCAAGCTTGCAGTCAGAAGACTTACCTTCCTGAATTCAAATCTGGCCTTAGATACTTAGTTTTGTGACCCTGGACAAGTCACTTTACCCTGTTTACCTCAGTTTCCTCTTCTGTAAAATGAGCTGTAGAAGGAAATGGCAAACCCCTCCAGTATCTGTGCCAAGAAAACCCCAAATAGGGTCAGGAAGAGTTAGACATGACTGAAACAGCTGAACAACAACAAAGCACTATGTCAGCATTAAAAAAAAAAAGACATGTGTGTATTGGGGTGGATTGGAATAGATTTGACTAGTAAAATTCTATTCCATCAGTCTCCCATTATGCTTGGTTCTTGCCCTTAAAAAGCTTACAAAGTTGATTCAATTTGACTCAAATAGCACACATTAAGTTCCTACTATGTGCTTGGGATACTAAGGCAAAAGCAAAAATATCTCTGCTCTCCAAGAGGGCATTCTATTCTACTGGAGGATATGATGTATAAAGAGATGAAGTGGTAGATGGCCCTAGAAACGGACTAGAAATGAGAAAGACCAAAGTCTGAATCCTGCATTGAAACCTTACTATTTGTGTGACCCTGGCCACAGATTAGGACCTATAGCATGAGGTTGTGTGTGGCTCAAATGAGAAATGTAAGTGAAATGCTTTGTAAATCTTAAAGTACTACATAATGTAAGATATTATAGATCATTTTGGGAGGTGGCTGGGGAAGGGTCAGTCTGTGATTTCATCAATGTAACCAAGTCCCTGTGTGAAAACTCCTTTATTTGATGCAGATAGGCAACTCGGCACTGGTAGTTTAAGTATCTCCCCTATAGTCAGACAGCTGATATGTGTAGAGGCAGAAATTAGACTGCGAGGTCAGCTCTGTATCTACTGTCTTGCTTCCTGCTACAAATGAATATAAGATAATTGGGGGGGGGGAGTGTCTTGTAATTAGGGAGATTAGGAAAGATCTCTGGTAGGAGTTGGTAACTGAACTGAAAGTAGAAGCAAAAGAACGCATTCATTCATTCATTCAATAAACATTCATTAAGAACCTACTATGTGCCAGGCACTGTGCTTAGCTGGGCATACGAAGAGAGGCAAAAGGCAGTCCTTGCCCTCAAGGAGCTTAAAATCTAATGAGGGAGACAGCATGCGAACAAGTATATATAGAGCATACTATATACAAGATAAGTAGGAAATGATTAGAGCACTAGATAAAATGCTGGGCTGGGGTCAGGAAGACTCACCTTCCTGAGTTCAAATCTGGACTCAGACACTATGATACTTGTGTGCCCCTGGCAAAGTCACTTAGCCCTGTTTGCCTCAGTTTCTTCATTTGTAAAACGAGCTGGAGAAGGAAATGGAAAATCACTCTAGTATCTTTGCCAAGAAAATCTCAAATGGAGTCATGAAGAGTCTGATGAGACTGAAAAATGACCGAACAACAGGCATTAGAATTAAGAGTGTTTGGGGAAAATTTCCAGTAAAAGATGGGATTTTGGTTGGGATTTCAGAACATGGAAGAAAGACAGAGAAGTAGAAGATGGAATACTAATGCTTAACGCAGTGTCTGGCATATAATAGGCACTTAATAAATGTTTATTGATTATTTACTGATTACTGTGTTTGGGAAATAGTGAGTAGGTCAGTTTGGCTTGAAATCTAAGGTAATGTGAAGTAAATCTGAAAACATAAGTCTTAAGTGTCTAGAATAAGAAGACTAGTTAATGTCTGAGCTGGGCCTAAACTAGGGTTTCAGTTGTAATTTTTTTAAAATTTATTTTTAGTTTTCAACATTCATTTACACAAGATTTTGAGTTACAAATTTTCTCCCCATCTCTACCCTCCCCCCACCCCAAGATGTCGTGTATTCTGATTGCCTCTTTCCCCAGTCTGCCCTGCCTTCTATCACCCCACTCCACCCCCGCTATCCCTTTTCCCCTTACTTTCTTATAGGGCAAGATAGATTTCTATACCCTATTGCCTGTATATTTTATTTCCCAGTTGCATGTAAAAACATTATATGTTTTTAGAACTTTGAGTTCCAAATTCTCTCCCTTCTTTCCTCCCCACCCACCCACCTTGAGAAGGCAAGCAATTCCATATAGGTTATGCATGTATCATTATGCAAAACACTTCCATAATAGTCATGTTGTGAAAGACTAATTATATTTCCCTCCATCTTATCCTGTCTCCCTTTATTCAGTTTTCTCCTTTGACCCTGTCCCTTTTCAAAAGTTGAACTAGGATTTCAGAATCAAATACAGAAATATAGCTCTAATACTATTATCTTTCTCTACTATTCCCATCTAAACCTGAGCCTTCCTTTGCATTGCAGGTGCATATTGGGTGTATGTTGAGGGCTGGAAAGAATGAAGTTAGAATCTGAAAGTCATGTACAAGCCAGAACAAACAGACCATCTGCTCAGAGTGGAAGCCTGGTGTAAGGGATAGTGGGAGACAAGTTCTCACAGTTTTCTGTAAATCTGAGAACTACAAAGAATGGAGCCATCCTTCAGTTATGTCCATTTGGGGCAATTGTCCTGGGTGCCAGACTTTCTGGCCATCCCATGATGTTGGAATTTGTTCAGTGACTTGGTGATAGAGTCAGGTTTAAAAACAGATGGCTTTACCAGGTGGTACTAAAAAGGACCCCAAACCCTCTCAAACAAACCAAAAAATCCCTCAGATTCCTACTCTTTCGTTAATCACATTAACATAACCACTGACAACAGAGCAAAGTGGGCAATACCACTTCTCAGTCTCTTTTGTTGGTTCCTCATCCAGGTCATGCCCCCTAACCATGAGTGTCCAGCAGGGCTCTGGCCTGGACCTCTGTTCTCTTTTCTTCCTCTATACTACTTTACTTGGTAATCTCATCAGCTCCCATGGATTTAATTATCATCTCTATTCTGATGATTCTCAGGTCTACTTATTCAATCCCAACCTCCCTGCTGACCTCTCATTTTGCATTCCAACTGCTTTTCTGACATCTTGAATTGCATGTTCAGTAGACATCTTAAATTCAACATGTCCAAAACCGAAGTCATTATCTTTGTTTCTAAATATTTGCTCCTTCCAAACTTCTCAATAACTGTCAAGGGTACTACCATCATCCCAGTTCCCCGGGATTGCAAACCTAGGTGTCATCCTCAATACCTCACTATCTCTACCCCTCACCCTCATATCCATTCTGTTGCCAAGGCCTGTCAATCTTCCCTTTGCAACATCTCTCAAATATGAGCCCTTATTTCTCCTCTGATACTGTGACCATCCTGGTGTAGATAGGCATCCCCTCCCTCCTGAACAATGACAAAAATCTTCCGGCTGTAATGGTGCCAAGTACCTCAAATCTCGCCCCACTCCACTTCATTCTCCATTTAGTCATCAGCGATTTTCCTAAAGCTCCAGTCTGACCATGTCACAACCATATTCAATAAATTCCAGAGGCTCTCCATCAAATAAAAAAAATCCTCTGGAGTTCAAAGCCCTTCATAACCCACCCCACCTCAACTTTCCAGACTTTCTGTCCCTTATTCTCTGACACTCTGGAATCCAGTGACACTGGCGTTCTTGCCATTCCATGAACAAGATATTCCAAAGCCTGGAATGGTCTCCTTCCTCATCTCTGCTTCCTGGCTTCCCTGGATTCCTTCGTGTCTCAGCTAAAATCCCATCTTCTATAGGAAGCTCTACCCAATCTTTTTAAATCTCGTTCCTTTTCTCTAGTAACTATTTCCTATTTCTTCTATCTAGCTTGTTTGTACATGGGTTTGTTTGTTGTTTCCTCCATTAAACTGTAAGTTCCTCTAAGGCAAGGGCTGCAGTTTGTGTTTCATTGTATTCTTTTAGCACAGTGCCTGGCACATGGTAGGCACTTAATGTTTGTTGACCGACTGATAACACTCTCCATACTTTTATATGTGCCTCTTATTATGCCTTTATTCTACTCCTCTTCCACATCAAGGCTTTTTATGATGGTTATTTTAGTCTAATGCAGTCAACAAGCATTTATTAAGCATCTGCTATGTGCCAGGCACTATTCTAAGCACTGGAGATTTGAAGACAAAAAATTAAATATTTTTTTTTCCCTTGAAGAAACTCATATTCAAAGAAGGAAAACTACATGTTAAGTTTGCCAGATAGATAAAAAATAAATATGAAGTTTGGGGTGGGGAGACTACTAGAAGCTGAAGGGATCAGGAAAAGCTTCATGGAGAAAGTGGCATGTGGGATAAGTTTTACATTGTACAACATTTTAAAGTTTACAAATTACTTTACCTACATTATTTTGCTTGAGCCTCATAATCATGCTGTGAGATAAGTACTTTAAGTTTTATTATCCCCAATTTATTGATGAGCAAACTGAGGATGAGAAAAGTGAAGCAGCATATCTGCAGTCACACTGCTTCTATGTCAGAGGAGGAATTCAAAGGCAGTTCTTCCTGGCTCCAAGGTCAGCGCTCTATCCATTAATGGTCATTGGGTAGGTATAGTACATGGAGATCCTGTGATGTACATAGACATATATTCCTAGGAGTTCAGGAAACATTTTAGTAGCTTTCAAATATACATTAATATTCCATTAGTAAATAAGTAAATCTAATATGTGGTTTTTCTCTCCTTTCCCCCCTTGCCTTTTCCTTCCCTCTCTCTCCCTCCCCTCCTTCTCTCATCCTCTTCTTGCCACTTCTTTTCTCGGTCCAGATCTGTGATTTCATTCAACATGGTAAGTAATTCCTAGTATAGAAACTTCCGCAATACAAACAGGAAGCTCATATGTCTTAGAGTTGCCTGGTGCTCAAAAAGGTTTAATTATTTGCTTTTGGTCACACAGCTAGTATTTGAAATATGAAAGAGTTGTCCTGACTGCAAGACTGCCTGTCTATTCACTACAGAATGCTTTTCCTTTTAAATCAAACATCACCAATTTTCAAAATCTGTAGTTTGCTGTAGCTAATAGAGAAATAATATAATTTGAGTAAATAAGACAACCCGGAGTAGATTTAATCCAGTTAAACATTAAGAAGAGATTCGAAGCCACACAGACATTTTACTATTCTTTTCTGATAGAATTTCCTCATTGTAAAGCCCCCCACTATCTCCATTGGATGCATAAGTATTTTCTATAGTAAAATCTTGGAAGAAAGTGGGATGAAAAAATTTGGCAACATTTACAACTATTTCTCTTCCACTCAACCAGTGCTTTCTTTTTCTTGGGATATTGAAGATCAGGTTGTTAAATGTTAGGCTTCTTGCCTCTCTGAAACTAGTCACTTCAATTCAGCTCTGTTAAATGCCTCAGTTTCTTCATCTGTAAAAGGGAATTCCCAAAGAAGCTTGGGCTAACACTCTGGTGAACAAGAGGCCCTCAAAACAATGGCTAATGTGGCCGCATTGTTACTGACAGATGGGAATCATTCACCCTTTAGTGTATGTTTTTGAAATGCTTTTACGTTCCCGCCCCTTATTCTTCTGTTGCCATGGTCATGGTCTTTACAGCATCTGCCCCTCACTTGTTACTTTGCCTTTTCAGGAAAGTCAACCCTTGCTACAAGTTTTAAAATTGTAAAAGCATTTTTGCTTGTCAGCATTTCCAGAGTATCTTCTTCTATTTCACCTTAAATGGTGGTAATTCATAGATAATGATAATAAAAAGTATCAGATATAAGGGGAGGCAGAATCAGATTCCATTTCACTAGGAACCCCCCGGCTAAGTAACTTTCCATTCGTCTACCACGCAAAACACCCTCCTATGTAAGTGAACCCACACTCACTGGCTCAGGGGCTTTACTGTTTGTCCTGTGACCTTAGAAATTTCTGGCCAGTGGTGAAAGTCAGAATGGTCTCCTCATGGTGTCAACTCGTTCCCACAGGGGAAAAAGATGAACCTTTTCGGGGTTATGCATTGTTTTTGGTTACTGTTTCCACCTCATCTTCGTTAGTGCATCTGCACTCCACCTGACCTTTCTTGTTTCTGTTTCTAATTCTCCTCATATACCGGCTTTTAGTGGAGTCTGTGTGCTTTAAGTAATGAAGGTCAAATTTCTGAGCCCTTGTATGCTAACCCAATGATTTCTAGCCCTCTTTAATCCTTCCCTACACCAACTGCTACAGTAATGAGGGTCAAGGGGCTGCTGAGGATTGAGGTCATTGGCTCTCAGCTTGTAGTTATATATTTCCCTGATGCTTGCATGGAATGTCTCCATTTCACTTCTGAGGGGTGAACAAGAAGGGGGACTAGCCGAATTCCATGAAAATATATTGGTATTGTTGGGAATGGATCTGCTTGTTTTTATTAGCCCTCTTCCTCTCTCATGTTGAATTTTGAGTATAGCTATTAATAATGCTAAGGAACGTCTCTTCTTTGACATATAAAGGAGCAAGTCTGAATTCAGACAAAAAACCACTGCAGCTTAATGTTCAAGAAATAGGGAACATCTTCTTGTGCAGGGGAGTTGCAGAACAGGTCAATTTCTTACTGGGCAAAGAATTCCATCAACTCACACTCTTGTTAACGCCCCTTTCTGCTGCCTATCACATCTCTGGCTGTTCATGTCACCAAGAACATCTTGGTCCTTCAATCTCTGGGAGCAGGAAAAATGCTGGATGCTTAAAACATGAAACTGCTAATCCAGAGCTCATTAAACATACTGGCAATTGTTCTACAGCCCTTTAGTGCTATGTGGAACAAATTTAAAACGGATGGGAAGGGCCAATGATTTGGTCCTAAAATGGAAGTCGAACATAGAAGTTGCATTACAAATCCAGTATGTTGATGTTCTCACATTTCTTCAAACTGCTCCTTTGGTAGGCAATGTGATAAAAATTTCTTTCCCCGTAAGACTCTAAGAGATGCTCTAGAAAATGTTCACCCCTTGTCAAATGAAAGGCAAACAGAAACAGAAAATCCACTGTACCAAGCAGGCTAGAGCTACACATTTTAATGCAGTGCTAACCAGTCAGATAATTTAGGCAATGTTGTCATTCAGAAACATTTGCCAAGTATCTTCTCTGGATTGACCATTATACTCAGCCTCTTGGGTATATTGTGTACATAAGAAATAGGAGGAACTCATTCATTCATTCAACAAATGTCAATTAAAGGCCTACTATGTAAAACTGGTTAGAATTGAGGATATAAAGTCAAAATTGAAATATCCCCTGGCCTCAAGGAGCTTACCATATACTGGGCAGAAGGAAAATGTGCAAAGATTGATCAGTACAAGATTTAGAGTAAAGTAATTTGGAAGAGAGCATTAATAACTGGGGAGATCTGGAAAGGCTTTAGGTAGGAGGTGGCATCTAAGCTAAACCTTGAAAGGAGTTAGGGATGGTTCTCAAGGAGGACCCCCCCTTCTAATAGTAAACATACTATGTAGACATCTGAAAATAATTAAGAACATTTTAATTTTTATACCATTGTATGCTGCTTTGTAAATAAGTCCTAAGGGGATATGGTTTGGAATCATCAAGATGGGGTGAGAGTATTCAGAAGAGGCCTTCTGGAGATGAGTTTTGAAGGTGAGGGCAGAGGGGAAAAAATGGAAAGTTTTCTAGATAGGTTGAAGGAAATGAAATATAGAATGCATAACTCATTTAGAGACAGCAAGCAGACTGAAGAACAGAGTTTAGATTGAGAAGAATGGGATCCAAAGCTGATAAAACTTAGAAGGGAGATAATGAGTTGGTCCTAAAGAATAGGAAGAGGAGTTTATTAAAGAGGCAATTTTGGCAATAAAGTTCTCTCCTTCTCTCACTTGCTTTTCCAAATCCTTTTTGAGCTCTTCCATGGCCTGAGACCAATTCATATTTTTCTTGGAGGCTTTTAATGCAGGCTCTTTGACTTTGTTGACTTCTTCTGGCTGTATGTTTTGGTCTTCTTTGTCACCAGAAAAAGATTCCAAAGTCTGAGTCTGAATCTGAGTCCATTTTCACTGCCTGTTCATGTTCCCAGACAACAATGTGACACTTGAGCTTTTTGTTGGGGTATGACTGCTTGTGGAGTAGAGAGTACTTTGTCCCAAGCTTGAGGGTCCAAGCACTGCTGTTTTCAGAGCTACTTCTACTCCACTGTCACCCCAGGCTCTGTCACAGCAGTGTTCCTCCTCCCCCAAGAACTGCCAACCAGGATTGCAGCCCAGATCCAGGCAGGGCAAAGCAGACTTTGCACTCCTGCTCTAATCTGCTGCTTGATTCCTCCCACCAGGAGGGCATGGGGCTGGAAGCAACTGCAGCTGTATCTCTGGAAGCAGCCTCAGAGCTGCACTACCTCTGCCGCCCCCGGGGCAGTGGCCTCGAACTCCTTTCACTCTGTCCCAGCAGTCTTTCCCACTAGCCTGCTCTGTTGTCTTTGGCGTTTGTGGGTTGAGAAGTCTGGTAACTGCCACAGCTCACTGATTCAGGGCACTAGGCCCTGTTCTGCCCAGCTCCTGGTCTGGTTGGTCCTGGCACGGCCCATACTGGGCTGCACTCTGCTCCGCTCCCAGCTCCGTGCTTCCCAGCGACACTCCAGGCTGTCCTGGGCTGGAGCCCTGCTTCCCTCTGCTATTTTGTGGGTTTTGAAGCTCTAGAATTTGTTTAGAGCAATTTTTATAGGTTTTTGGAGGGACCTGGGGGAGAGTTTAAGCAAGTCCCTGCTTTCCAACCGCCATCTTGGCTCTACCCCCTATGGCAATAAAGTTCCTATGGAAATCATCTTCTGATGTTTAGTATGAATAACTGGCACATTCTTTCAATGTGTTGCATTCATTATTAAAGAGAAGCAAGCCAGAAGCCTTGACTGAGTGTCAGATTGAAGCTAAAAGAAATATTCTCCATCTTAGCGTGTGATTTAGGATTGTTGAAGGCTAAGACAGAAGAGCTTAAGCTCTTGAAGATTCTATCAATAGCATCACACACATTTCAAAGTAGAAGAGACCTTAGAAATCATCTACTACAACTTCCTCATTTTTCAGAAAAGGAAACTGAGGTCCAGAGATGGTAACCAAGTTAGCCAAAGTCACACAGATTGTACTTAGGTTTAGCAGAACTAAAGTTCAATCCCAAACCCTTTGATTCCAAACCTAGCATGCTTTCCACTAATCCACAGGAAAGTCTTCTAGTAGAGACCCAAGGACATGGTTATGAGTGTCATCCAAAGTCCTGAACCTTGGTTCAGAGAAACTCATCACCAGTACTGCATAACTTTTCACTCACCAGGTAATGAGCTCTTTTGGCCACAGCAGCTTTTCAACCCCTTCCCCCCACCCTTTTTAGGAGTTCTGCATCCATAAAGGGCAGGGCCCATGCTAATGAATCACAGATCTTTCGAGGTGTTGAAGAAGTCTCCACTTAGTATGTGCAGACATAAGGTATTTTACCATGCATGAAAAAGGGATAATTTTTATTTGGGTGTTTTACTTCCGTGAATTTGACAGTGATATTTGAGAACTGAATTATGCATTGTGGAGGTGTGTAGGGGTGAGGTGGGTAATGAAAATAAGAGCTAATATTTAGAAATATCTAAGTTTTATAAAGTCATTTATATGTATACATATATACATGTATCTATATGCAGAAAGAAAAGGCATTTTTAAGTAAGATGGAATTTAATATTTCATATCTGGAGTATCTTCCATTTGTTCAACAAAAATTCAAGTGATTAACATGTGCAAAGCACCATGGGGGATATAAAGATGAATAAGACTTGGTCCCTAACCTCAAGAAGCTTCCAATCTGGTACAGAAATAAGACACACACAAATAATAATAAAAAAGACTATTACATGTCATAGGAGAGGTAGAAACAAAGAAGTAGTCAGTCAACAAACTTTCAGGTAGCACATACACTTTCAGTGGTGGTCAGAATTTGGGAAGGACTTCATGGAAAATGTGGCCGGACTTTGAAACAGAGGTAGAATTTTGACCTGTAGAGATGAAGTTCAGAGGGAGGGGAGACACAGAGAAGGAGGGAGTAGATACTTCAGGTTAGGGAACAGTGTGACAAAAATAATATTTTGGAGGATCCAGGAGTACTATTTGGCAAGAGTGTAGGGCACATTAAAGGAATACATAGAAACTAAAGTCAGAAATGTAGGTCAGAAGGGGTAAATTGTGAATGGTTTTGAATGCCAGGCTAAATAACTTGTACTTTTAGTCAATGGGGAGTCGTTGAATATTTTTGAGTAGAGGAGTAATATAATCAAAGCTGTGGCCTATAATAACTCAGAGGAACTCATATCTTAAACTGCTTCATCTTACTAACAAGGACATAATGTTTGAGAAACCCCTTGGTAATTTTGTAGTGGTGAAAAGAAAGTTTGGTGGTGACCATTTTTAGGTAGTGGTGTTTCCTATTTTGGTCCTAATTTCTTTTGGTCTTTTGACTTTCTCCCTCAAGCTATGATTAAGCCTGTGGCAATTTGCAATGCTCTAGGTTAATGACTGAAAGCTACCAAAGTATCTAGTTTTCAAATTGTCTTCAAAACCAAGCAATGTTCTTTGTCATGTGCATTCTAAAGCTTATTGCAAAGAGAATATTTCCTGTTATTTTTTCTTTTATTCTTTCCCATGTTTCCCTTTAAAAGTAAGTGATTCTTGGCTAAGAGTCTTTAAATTAGGAGGAGATTAAATCATTTTCATGAAGCTTAAACCTCATCCAATTCATTTCTGCTAAGCCCTTAATAAAAAATTGTCTGCAGACTTCTTTTGTTGGTATTGTGATGTATACATATATAGATCATGATGAAGGATAAACTCAACAGGCCTTGGGTTCAATTCTTCCATAACTTGGAGTCGTGTTGCTTTCTGACAAAATTAATGTATAGTTTACAAAGTCACCATGGAGGAAAGCTGTGTGAACCTGAGAATAATGGTTGCTTTCTCCCTTCTGTGTCCTACATTTTCTCATTCTGATTTTCAACACACTCCAGCTTTCTGACACTAAATATTTGAACCAGGTAACTCTTCCTTTATGTTGGTACTCAGTTTGTATTGTGCTAAAGAGTATAGAGGATTTTAAAAATGTCAGTTGGCCTGTTAGAATTATTAGGTAAAGATAGTGAGTGCCCCCTGCAGCTATGTTATGAGATGAGAGTTTCAAAGAATGTCTGAAATCCATAGAAATAGGAGGAAAGAGGTGAAGGGAGGGGGCGAAGTAGAGGTGGACACCTAGAAAAGGAGATATTTGCTTCTTGACAATTCTCCAGGGTCTCTTTTTAAAATGTTCTCAGAAAATTGTGTTTGTGTTGAATTTCAGAGATGCCAAATTAACACTGAGATAGTAGGTATAGATATTGGAGAAAATATCTACATTAAGCTTTTATACATATATTATGGCTAAAATATCACAATCATATTTTTCATGAAGAATTAGAAAAGGAAAGGGATATTTTTGGGTAAATTAATATGAGATTTTGGCCGGGGGTGGGGGGGAATCTACAGGTTGAAATGCAAATCCAATTGTGTATTCAAGTGGTCAAAATCATTCTAGATTTTTTTTTTCTAGATCTGGTTGAAAATCCACTCCAGAAGCGGAGAGCTATTGTGATAAGATGTGTCAATGAGATGAATTTAGATTTAGGTGTTGTGGTGTTGTGATCTGAGTGACTTTGCCACGTGTGCTTTAATCTATGGAAAATAATATGCCCTCAGTTTCTATAATTCAGGAAGCATGGACTTCAAAGTGCTTATAGGGTTGTTAACTATACCTACATTTTTTTTAGCAGTATGTTATCATCCATCCATTGCTACATCTAAGTTATAGAAAGGCTTAAGTCAGGAAGCATTTTGTTTTTACCTACATAGGGGTGCTCTCAGGCATAGAAGAGGACAATGTTTCAATGCCTGTTCTTACCGCATACTGCCTCTCCAGCACACCGTAAATAGCATAGGCACATAAAAATTAGGAAGTGATGTTATTAATAAAACTGTGATTTTTCAACTGTTGGGGATGAGGTAGAGAGAATTCATGCAGACTGCCCAGTGTGCCTTAAAATGTGTTTTAATATGAATAGCTGCCACATTCTTTAAATATTCTGCATCCATTACTAAAGAGAAGCAAGCCAGAAGCCTTGACTGAGTGTCAAATCGAACCTGAAAGAAATATTCTTAAGAAGACCCTGGCTTTAGCATACTTAATATTCTTTTGCTGGTCAGTGATGCTGACTATAAAAGACGAAGGGTTGAGCATCTGTACCACGCAGGTGGAGACAATTAAGACTCAAAATGGAATTTTACAACTGATTTTTCCTTTCTCTGCTCACCACATAAAAAAGTAGTTGCAGGTCCCTGGAATCTTTCTCACCCCCATGGCCATTAAGTAAATGCATCAGCCCAACATTTGGCATTTGATTGCTTTGTGATTTAAATGTATTCTATGAATCCTCTACACATCCATATTCCATATATCTATAAACACATGCACACATATATGCTCAGATCTGTGTTTCACATCAAACATCTACTGTATGTTTCACGAGGGAGACAAGACCCATGTGTTTTGCAGAAGCTTTTAAAGCTGTTTCATTTATTTTATTAGCCTTTAATGAATGTAATTAGAACCCAAGTAATTAAATGCAATTGTGCTCAGTATGTTCCTGTTGTAAATTGCCCTAAACAATGTGCATCGTGTGAACAAATTTGTGGGATTAATCGAGGATAGATAATGTTTTTGGATAGTATTTCACACTAAACGGCCGCAGAGAGAAACAAAGAAGCCGGCGCAGGGTCATTAATCTTAGTCAACTGGCAGCTCTGGTGTAATTTGCATGACTTAGGCAGTGACACAAGATGGGGCTAGCTTGGGATGGGTGTTAGATCACTAGGATACCTTTGTATTTATATCCCTTTAGTTGTCTGATTTATAAGCTGAGAGAAGTTTGCATGTAGAAATGGATAAAAACAACGATGTTAATCGAAAGCATTTGCGATTGCCTGAATTACTGAAAACTATACATTTTTTTTGGTTTTCATATTCAGTATTTTAGTTTATGGATATTAAAAAGGCATCTGTATATCTCTGTCATGATAGGAAAAAAAGGCAGATGTGAGATTACGTAGGACATTATCATTGAAACAAGTTTGCTTTATTTATCTCAATTGGGTGCATATTGATTTATAGCTGTAAAAAACAAACAAACAAAAAAACCCAAAACCCACACCCACCCACACCACACTGATACAGGAACCCTTACAAATTAGCTTATAGAAAACCTTTACACTCCATTTGCAAAAATGCCATTTGGAAAAGCATTTGGAGATCGGACAGCAAATGCAAATACTCTTTCATTTGGAAATGTAAAATGCAATTCTGATTTAAGGGAACAATGAGATAAAATTTTCCAAGAAAAACATCAGATTTGAACTTCAAATGGTATAACAGATAAAAAATAAAAAGCAAGTGAAGCTAGGGGCATTTCTAACTAAAATGACTATGCCCTTATGACCCAATAGACATGCTAATATGTGCTTGCAGAAACGTATTTGACATTTATAAGCAGTTTGGCCAGACCACTGCATTCTTTTTCATATGATACATACAAAGTTGTTTGCAAAGTTCTATACAACCTGGCTAACTCATTTCGAGTTTCAGACATGAAGCTTGCGTTGATTTTACTAATATAGTGATTACTCACAATGTGCATTTAAATATTAGAGGGAGGGCCCCTGTGCATAGAGAAATGGTCATATCAACCTTAAATGAAACTAGGAAGAGAACACTCATTAATCAAGAGGATGCATTTCATGGTGGTTTTCAGGTTGATCTTTGTACAGCTTCCATCAGCTATACTCTCTGATTTTAATTTTACATTACTTTCTGGAATATCATATAAGATCAATATAGCTCGGTTCAGCCCAGTCACCTCACTGGGGCTCACCTCCAACCAAAGAGACTTCTTTTGCTGTTGTGAGCATAGAACGCGATCTGAATAAGCATAGCTGGGGCATAGAAATCTATCATCTCCTATATGTCGGAAAGATAAGTTCTAACTTGTGTTCTTTTTTCCTTTGAGAAAGGAACCTCAAGTTTTATCCTTATAGAAAACTGTGAAACAACAAAAGTAATTAATTAACAATTCATGAACATAATTGACTCCTATTAATAGAGCATTGACCTGAGCATCACTGTTCAACATTTAAAGACCAAGGACAGTGATATTTATTATGAGGTTAGACATATCGATAGAACATTAAAATGAGTCATATTTAATATAGTGCATAGAAATGATTATGTTAATGCAAAAAGTAACACAGATGCTGTGAAATAAATAATGGGCAATGTGTTATGCAGTCCAAATATCATGTAAGACATCTTCAAAGTGAAGAAACATTCATTTTGTATTCACATTTCTCCATCTTGTTAGACCAGCAGATTTGCTGGGGATAGGGTGGGGAAGAAAAGTCTTCTATTTTTCTGACTCTCCTTTTCTTTTAATACTTGCTTCAAATGCTGAAAAAAAACCACTGTGTCTAGTAGGTCAAAGCATTATATTTTTATCCTGGACCAGAGATACTGTTCTAATAATAATGTAAATTGAGAGAATTTCTGGTAGTCATTACTACTTAAAATTACATGATTAATCCTTGTGCTTCAAGGCTAAGTTTATGTACCACCTTCTAGGCGAGGCCTTTTCTGATCCCCTAGATTTTAGTCTTTCTCCTTTCTCCCCAATTTATCAGGTATTAGTTTATATACTATAGTCCCCTAGTAGAAATTAAGCTCCCTGGAGGCAGGTACTCTTTGGTTTTTGTCTTTGTATCTCCAGTACTTATCATGGTGCCTGGCATATAATAAACATCTAATAAATATTTGTTGGGTCAAATTGTATCACATCGCCTGACCACTGCAGCCAAAATGTTGTATACTCTCCTAAGTTAAAATATGTGTTTAGGAGAATGAAATTATAAGATTCTGAAAGAGGGACCCATATACAAGTGGGCAAAGAACAAATAAGAATAGCTTATTGCAAGTTTTCGTAGGGTGTTACTTTAGTGTACAGTCTGAGATGTGATTAGAAGCATCTATATATGCCATATACACCATTAACTACTATGTCAAATCTTCAACAGAGTAATGATTGATGCTTTAGTGCAGTAGGATATGACTATCACTGACAAAATTCAGCATCCCCTTTGCACAAAATATCACTACATATTGCAACACCTGACATGAAAATTTGCATAGCAATGTGTCTCTATTTGACTTTGGAGCACATTTATTTACTGACCCAAATTTCACTCCACAATTATGATGTCACAAATTGTAAGACACTTCCATAATCAAGGCTCCCCTTCTACACCACATGTATTCACGGAGGGGGTGAGGTGGCAAAGTATATTTATTAATGCAGAGTTGCATCTCCATTAATAATGATAACTAATATTTATAGTTTACATGCTTTCATTAAAAATCCTTAATATACACAATGTGAAATGTAGCCCTTTGAGGTAAATAATGCAAGTATTAGCCACAACATATTCTATCATTCCTTGTGAGACTTGAAATAATGGGACAGAGAGAGAGAGAGAATGACAGAGGGATGGAGGGAGAGGGAAAGAGAGGGAGCAGAGGGGGAAGAAAGACAGATGAGAGAGTGAGAGAGGGAGAGAGAGGAATTCACACATGGTGCTTTGTATAACATGAACAATAACATGAGCTAAGTGTGTCAGGGGGAATCATGGGGCAATCATAGAGTTAAAGATTCACATTTGAGAGTTAGAAGGTGCATCAGTGGTTGTTATTAAATAAAATTTTTGATATTCTTTTTGAACAAGTTCCAGTGGCTTCCTAATGACTCCCCTGGTTCCTCTTTACCAACACCCACAATAGAATCATCCATTGTAACCAAGAAAGACAATTACATAGAAAAACAAACAAAGAACTCATTGTTTTCAGAATACTGAAGTATTCTAACTCTACAGCTAAAGCCCAGTGCTTTTCTACCAAGGTGTGCATGACTGTCAGTCCTCAGAAGTCATCTTGTTGATTAGAGTCTCAAAGATCTTCTAACCCAGCCCCTACCTGAATCATAAATCCCCTTTATAAGATAGCCAATAAAGTGACACTCCAATTCTGTTGGAAGAACTGTAGTGATGGGGTACTTACTACTCATGGAGGCAGTCTATTGTACATTTGGACATCTCTGATTCTTTGAAATATTTTACTGCAGTTTGGGTTAGATCACCTCTGAAGTCTCTTCCAGTGCTAAATCTATGAACCTTGGGTTGAGCTGCTATCTGCCTCCCATAACTTTCACTCACTGATTCTAGTTGTGTCCTATGACACACAGCAGGCTAATTCCAACTTTCCTTTCACATGACAGTCCTTAAATATTTGAAGATTATCATCATATAACTACTAAATCTTCTCTATTCCAGGCTAAATATCTCTTCCAATTAATCTTTATAAGAAATGATTTCAAATCCCCTGCATAGCCTAGTCATTCTCACGCTACCCCCAATGTGTTCCAGCTTGTTATTGTGTCTTCAAAAATGTGGTACCCATAAACATTTTCAACATTCTAAACATGTGCCAATTAGGAAAGGCTGTAGCAGGACTATAATTATCCTTACTCTGGACGCTATACTTGCATTAATTAAGCATAAGATTACATTAGGGTTTTTTGGTTGTCATATCACACTACGGACTCATGCTGAGCTTGTGGTCCATTAGAACCTCTAGATATTTTTCATTTAAATTACTTTCTAGCCCATGTTCCCCAACTGTATATTTATACAACTGATATTTTGGACCCAAAGGCAAAACTTTTCATTTATCTTTATTGCTGTCATTTTCTTAACTTTGGCATATTGTTTTGGCTTCTTGAGACGTTTTTGGTTAACAATTTCATAATTTAGTGTATCTGCCTTGCAAGTACGTATCGCTCATGATAGTTGTGCCATTTATTTTCTTACCCAAATGACTCATAAAGATGTTGACCAAACTGGGGCAAGAATGGGATTCTGCAGCAATCCACTAGAACCTGATCTATAGGTTGACAGCAATTGTCTTTTTGTCCAATTAGTCAAACTCTAACTAGTATGTAATCTAGCCTATATTCTTCCTTTCTGACTACAAGGATGACCTGAAAAATTTTGTCAAATATCTAACTGAAGTCCAAGCACACCATATTAATGATATTTTACTGATCAAGAAATCTTGTTTTAAAAAATGAGGGTATAAACCCAACCTAGGTAAAATGCTTAGCTTTTTTGATATGCTGTTATTGCCTGCCTCTTCACTAGTGTTTTTATTTAAACTTTTTTTTGCATCAATATTCATTAGGGATACTGGTCTGCAGTTTTCCTTCTCTGTTTTGTCTCTCTCTGGTTTAGGTATCAAGACTGTATTGCTTTATGGAAATAAAATTGGCAGAATACCTTCTTTTTTCCTAAATTTGCAAATAGTTTGTATATAATTGGAATTGATTATTCTTGAAAGTTTGATAGAATTAATTTGTAAATTGATCTGGTCCTTTTTTCCCCTTTGGGAGTTCATTATTTCCTGTTTAGTTTCTTATCCTGAGATTCAGATTATTAAAAATTTCTAAGATCGTTTGGGGTGGGAAGAAGAGACTGGAGTGAAAGTCCTAGCTGAAATTCGTATCCTAGCCTAATGTATCTTGTTTAATACTCACCTGTGTTTTATATTATTCGATAATACTATTAAAATGTATGGTCATTAACTATGACTTGTGTTCAGGCTTATAAAAGCATATAGATTACATTTGAATGAATGGGAGCTAATCTAAAGGAAGAAGAGATTTCCCTCAGTTCAGACTGAGGTAAAGATAAAATTATTAAAGAATAAGACTTTATGAAATTTTATTATTATTCCAGAGCCTTTTACATTATAGAACTTGGAGGGAATTGACAAGGTAATCAGCCTATATGTATAGTGGAGTGGATGTCGACTTAGTTGCATCCTGGCACAACATTGTTACTGATACTGCTGATACCTAACCTTGTATAACATTAGACTTTTGCAGTCATTGTTCACTTATTTTTCAGTCTTGTCTGACTCTGTGATCCCTTGAGGTTTTCTTGGCAAAGATACTGGAGTAGCTGGGCATTAGACTAGACACCTTATATACATCCATGGTCCCCCAAGGTAGAAATGCCCCCCATATAAGGATGAAGAAACTGAGACTCAGAGAAGTTAATTTATACAATAGTCACATGATGGGATCAAAATTGGAACTGAAGATCTGGGGTGGAGCCCACACTCCATGTTCAGCACCAACAACTACCCATGTGGCTTTTTAGATTGTATTTGAACAGAATCCCTTCGTGGGCCATGCTTTACTATTTGCATTAAAATTATTCAGCATTATATAATATTTTAATTTGAATCTGACATTTTAATGATAACTTCAAAAGGTAGAGCAAATAACAGGAGGCAATCACTTCTCTGGACTAATAAACAACTGATCGTTAAAGTAGAAAAGACAAGGACCTTTGGGACAAATGACCATTCCCTTATAGAGCTGAAGATTGAGGAGAAGGACGACAAGCATAGTCAGTCTGATGAACAACTTAATGTTGCAGAGCAGTTTTCGAAGAATTGAGAGAAAGAATAGGTAAGATACAAAGGCCTGATACTTTGAAGGGAAAGTTATCCCAAGAAGAATATGAGGCTTTCAATGAAATTCTGAAGACTAATGCAAACATTATCCCCATGAAGATAAAGCTAGAGGAGAAAGAAAAAAAAAACACTTATGTGGCTGTAGGGAGAATTCATCAACAAACATGTTTAAAACATCTAAAGACGAAAGAAGGGCAAGTAATTAATGATGAATACAAAAAAGTGGCACAGTCCTATAAAACTTGTGTCAGGTGTGCTAAACACCAAAATGAGCTGAGACTGATGGAATGATAAGAACCACAAAAGAAAGCTTTTTTATTGGTTTGTTGGTTTGTTTAACACTTTTGGGGGTCAAGAAGAGCATAAGAGAAAGGAAAAAAAAGCTATTCTTTGGAGGCACATAGTATTGTGATAGTGGAAGGTTGGAGAAAATAGTCCAGACACATGCTACTTCTGTTTTCTCTTCTAACAAGTGATCTTTAGCCTATGAAGTATAGAAAATTCTTATCAGGGTGTGATAATCCAAGACAAATGAGGAGATAGCATGTAGCTGTATTAATAGGGATAAATATAAAATATTGCCCTTGAGTTAAAAAAATACATTTTACACTTATAGGACAGGGGAGAAGGACTAGATAATAGCTCCTATGGGGGAAAAAAGATCGTGTGTGTGTGTGTGTGTGTGTGTGTGTGTGTGTGTGTGTGTGTGAATATACTTTTAGTTCAATAGCCATAAATATGTAATATGGTAGATGCAAAATCTGATGTTGTGTCAAGCATCACTGAATGTCATAGTTTTCAGAATGAAGACAGTAATGATTTCACCATAGAGGCCCTGTTTAGGTCAATTTGGACTACTTTATTCTGGTCTAGGGAACACACTTTAGGAAAGAAAAACAAGCTGAAGTATGTTCAAAAGAGGGCAAATGGGATTGTGGAAGGAATGGCAAGTGCGTCATATGCAGATTAGTTGAAAGAAACGGATTTTTATCGTGAAGAAGAGACTATTTGGAAATTGTCATAGAGGACGGGTTTTGACTTGTTCTGACTGACTTCAGAGAAAAGAACTAGGAGCAATGCATGGAAGATACAGAGGAAGATTTAGATATGATTTAAGGAAAAGCATCATGACAATTAGAGCTGCTTCAAAATAGAATGGGCTGTCTCAAGAGGTAGTAGGCTCCTTCTAAACAGAGATTTTTAAGCATTGCCATCCCATTCACTAGGGATATTGTAGGGAGATTTTAAGTCATGTATATATTGTATTAGATAGTCTTTGGGACCATAGATTCTATGATTTCTTCATACTAGCACTTTTACTCAAAAGCATTATTTTATAATATTCAGCAAATCTTAAGTTACCCCTTAATAGATACATGTATGTGTGCCCAGCTTACAAATGTGTTTTATACTAAACCTTTATTCGTAAGTTATATGTGCCATGTATGGGCTAGAGTGGTATCAAGAGAGGCAATAAGGGAAGGACATGAACTAAGGGTTCAGATGCAGAGGCTATCAAGTACTATCAATTTCTTTGGATCTCAGTTACCTGATCTTCAAAGTGATGGAGTTGTACCATAAGGTACCTTCCAACTCTATGTTCCTATGATCTCAAGCGTATAGGGGGATCATAGATGTAAGTGGATAGACTTTATGGTTTTAGGCAGACTAGAAATGCTGTGAACTCATAGAGCCAGAAATAATGCCAATATCAAGAATGGTTCAACTTTTGTATCACAATCATAGGATTTATAGATCTGAAGCTAGAAGGGTGGCTTAGAAACAATCTTATCCAAGAGTTTTGTTTTTGTACAAACAAGGAAAACTGAGGCTCAGTGAGGACAAATGACTTGCCCAAGGTCACAAAGGCAGTAAGCATCAAAAAGTGTCATTTGAATCTAGATCCTGATTCCAGAGCCATTACTCTTCAGTGGTACCATTAACCTTGAATAACAGTGAGCCGTGATTGGGCAAACTATTGGGTATAGTGATTGCTGGGGACTAGTGACTGGAAAAAAAGGTGGACATTTTCAATCAAGTCAGTTCATAACTGCAAGTAGGATTTGGTTAGGAGTCTTGTCCAGACAGGCATAAGTGAAGCCAGGATCAAGTAGACCAGGTAGTCTAGGTAGTCTAGTCTAGTCTTATCAGCACCAAGGAGAGCTCCCAGCAAACTTACAAATGAAATGCTCATCTCCTTTCTTAGTGGTAGGGTTATGCCATTGGACTGGATTTTGGTATTCTATGGGTAAAGCAGTGATTCCTTGTAGGCCTCAAGATTCTCTCCTTGTAATCTTTCCCCTCTTTCATTCAGGTCTAAGGCAAAGAGTTTGGTAGTAAGGAACTTGATAGACAGAGGACCCTTGGCTTATGTCCTGTTTAAACTACCAGTTCTAGGCTCACATGTGTTGATACAGTCAATCAGAACTTTTCCAGGAGATCTTACTATATACTAATAAAGAACCAGAAATGCTAGGATTACTAATAGTTAACTCTATGGAAAATTGTATTTTAAGCCCCAGTGTTTTATATATATATATATATATATATATATATATATGCATATAATATATATGTATTGGTTTTATTCCAAACCAACTACTTCACAGAAGGCTATTTAATTTGTAATTAATTTGAATTATAGTACTATAGTTTTCCATAATTTCTGTGGGAAAATTCATCTTGAGTTTTAGATGATCGCTTAGGAAACAAGGACACACTTTCCAGGCCCCAGACTTTCTTCCCCTCACATGCAGACTCTTGAAGAAGTGAGCTATTGCTCTGGCAATAGAAAGAATTCTTCTTCTCTTCTCTCCTACCTCTATTTCATTGGTAAAACAAGATAATTCCCCCTTCTTCGAAGAGAAGGAATTTCTTCCTTTTCTGTCTCCTACCCCTGTGATGGTTGGTGTCATCAAGATGAGAATGCTCTATAATAAAGGTAATGGCAAGTAATGGTGGTAAAATAGAACAACTGCAACAGTCACCATCCATGTGCAAGGGACATTTGTAATTTATAAGTTCTTGTTTAAGGAACTACTTGTATAGTAACACAAAATTTAAAAATATGTATTTCCAATTACAATAATTAACTTGCCAAAAGTAGGCACTTAAAGTTTTTTTCTTGCAATCAGAATTAAGTGACTTGTCCATGGTCACACAACTCGTATGAAGTGTCTGAGGTTGATTAGAATTCAGGCCCTCCTGACTCCAGAGCTGGTGCTCTATCCACTGCACTATGTGGCTGCCTCAGCATTTAAGTTTTTTTTTGAATGAAATTGAATTAGATATTTCAATTATAAGAAAATGGTCCAAAGTGTGTTTTTTTTAAAACTAAACCATTGAGGTACTTCTGAGTTTATTATGGGGAAAATGCTGTGTATTAAAATCAGTTCATCATGTTCCCACAGGGAATCTTTTGCAGAGTAGAACAGGGGGACAGGGTAGCAATTTCTTCAGGGAGTAAGAGGTCTGGGGTCTAAATAATGGTGCAATAGGCATAAATAGTAAAGACCAAAGGCTGACCAGGATAGGAATTTGGGATTGCTCTGAAACACCAAAATACAAGGGTTTGAGATAGAAATAGGAAGACAGTTTTAATAATGGTGATTCTAAACGAGAGATGTTAGAATAGCATCGGGAGATAACCTATGGCATGATGTTAAATGGATTGTAAATTCCTTAAGACAGGGAAAATTTTTGCTTTTGTACTTCAACCCCTAGCAGAGTACCTAAGACATAGTGAGTGCTTAAGAAATGCCTGTTCATTGATTGAATCACATAGTGAAATGAGCATTGGATTTGAAATCAAAAGGCTTGGGTTCAAATCCTGTTCACTTACATGACCTTGGGCAAATAACTTTATCTCTCTGAGCTGCACCCTCATCATCTAGCATCCTCATAAAAGAGGGAATTTGTTATAGGATTAGTTAAACTTTAATGTCTCTTAAAACTCTAATTATTTTAATGAAAGAAAATGCCAGAGAACTGTCTAATGAGATAATTTCCTGACACTTCAAATTTTTATGGTGGTTGTGGGTTTTTTCTAACCCCAACTCTGTGCTGGAATGTCGATCCACCCATGAATATGATAAAAAGTGACCACTACAAACTCAATCATACTGGCATAACAATGGGTTGCTTTGATCCAAGTGATAAGAGATAATACTCTTTAGAGAGCCTGAGTAACACCTTTGTCTTCCAGAATTTCTGTTTTTGTGTAATTTCAAAATCATTCTAATTTTTTGTGAACATAACATACTTGATGGTAGGGCCTGCCTCATTTCTGTGTTTCCTTAGCATCTAGTATTGTGCCTGATACATAGTAGGCATTTAATAAATGTTTCCTTTTTCCTTCCTTCCTTCCTTCCTTCCTTCCTTCCTTCCTTCCTTCCTTCCTTCCTTCCTTCCTTCCTTCCTTCCTTCCTTCCTTCCTTCCTTCTTTCTTTCTTTCTTTCTTTCTTTCTTTCTTTCTTTCTTTCTTTCTTTCTTTCTTTCTTTCCTTCCTTCCTTCCTTCCTTCCTTCCTTCCTTCTTTCTTTCCTTCCTTCCTTCTTCTATAGCATTGTTTGTTTTCTGAATCAGAATCTGAAATTTTGAGAGAAACTTTTATTTGAAATCCTCCTTTCAGGTGGTTTTCAAATGTTGCTATCCTTTAACGTCACTCAGTAAAATCTCTTCCATTCTAGCAACTTTGACAAAGATTCTTAATTTGTTTTCCATTTCATAGGGTTTTTCTTAGAATATACACTGTAGCTAAAATTGTATACTGTGAGGTAAAGATAAATGTATAGTCAGATGCTTCATAATGAGTAGCATAGACAGAAATTCTATTTCATTTCATTGCTTCCAACACATTTATTCTTTTGGCAAACTGTGTGGGATTATCAGCTATGTTCATTCAGGCAAGGACATTTCTTACTAGTCATTTTTTTTTTGCACAACATGTTGGATGTTTTGGTCTGAAGGCTGAAGACAGAAATTGCAGTTTTATTAAATGAGATAATATATGTGAAAGTGTTGAGAAAACTGTAAAGTGCTCTATAAATGAAACATAGAATTATAAAATCTGAGAGTTGGGCAGGACCACAGATTATGCAGTCTAATCCTTAGCTGGATCATAAATTCTCTCTACAACAGCCCTGTCAAATGGATGTTCATTTCTTTTCTTCTTAAAGAACTAAGAGTGATGTAGGAACTTCACTATTTCTGGAGGTAGCCCATTCTATTTTTGTATAAAGGTGCTTATTTCTACCACTCTTGTATATATGTAAGGAGTAGCAATAGAGATAGTTTGCAGCTAGTTTCTCACTCAGAAGCCAAGGAGGCCCAGTCCATATCAAGTTATCATCAATGGTGATTTCCCTTCACAATCTAGCCAGCCTGGAGCATCACTTTAACTGTCTCAACTGCTCAGACTTTGCCCAATGGGTCATATACCAAGGGATCCCCATTCTCTAAGGAACAGAGAAGGACAACACTACTCTCTGGAGTCAAATCTGAATCAGAAAACTTCAAGGTCTAAACCAACATAGACAAAAGATAATTGGATGGAGCATCCCAATGCTGTAGATGAGGAATTTCCCTTGGGAATTGGAAAGAATATTGTACAATCTGCTGTCTGGTCTCTGAGGGCCACTAAAGATGTTATGGACATTTTTCAAATGATAGTTTTGAGCCAAGCAAATCCTACTATCCAGTCAACTTTATTCATTGGGTCCACTATTTTGGCTAGAGTTGAATAAGGGAAGGAAAGCCATTTAATTACCTCCCCCCCTTCTGTTCCATACCTTGAAAACATGGATTCTTAACATTTTGTGTCATGAATCCCTTTGGCAATTTGGTCAAGCCTATAGACTCCTCAGAGTAATGTTTCTTAAATGCATAAAATAAAATGCATAGGATTAGAAAGGAAAACAATTGCGTTATAAGGTGAAGAATCACTATTCTAAAAGGTGACTTGGTATTATTTGTAATTATGTAATTGTCAAGGGTGGATGAGTAAGTAGAAGGCTCCTAACATAGCCATTGGTGACTCATTTCAACTTTCAGGCAACTAAAAACCTCAGGTTTTTTTTCACATGAACTATCAGGTAATGTCTTTCGCTCTCCTGTAATTATAAAGCTCATTATCTGAACCCAAATTTAAAAGTATTCATTTATCCCAATTATATTCAACAGTACTATATTCAGTCCATTTTTCTAGCATGTCAAGAAATTTTTCTATCTTGATTTGGTTATTCATTTTGTTATCTATGCCTGATAACTCTTTGTAAATTGAAAATTAAGTGGACATGTCTTTTGAACTTTTATCCAAATAATTTATTAAAATCTGATCAGATCAGTGATAAGGACAGAACCTTATTGACTCCACTGGATAGAGATGTCTATCTAGGTTGATTTTGATCCATTAATTAGTGCAACTAATTTTAAATCTATTATCATTCAGTACACATCTCTCCATTTTTTCCCGTAAGGATATTGTAAGAGACATACAGCATCATAATAAAATCCAAGTATATTATGTTTAATGCATTTTTGTGGTCTACTATGGAAATTTAAAAGAAGATTTAAAAGGAACATGGTAAACACTGGGATCTAGCATGATTTCATGACAAACAAGTCATGCCAAATATACTTGTAGGCACATATTCTGGTATTTTTCTGAAAATTGATGTCAAGCAAACTGGCAGAAAAGTGCAGAATACACCTTTTCCCCTGAAAGTGGGAAGGTAATCATCCAGTTCCTTGTCCTCAGTCCTGTGGCATTTCAATACATTAAAATACCCTTTCCCAACATCTGTTACTAGCAATTTTGGAACTTAGAGAAAATACTTTTGTGTGGGATGTGAGAGAAACTCACCCTAGATATAGTGAAGTTTCTATGCTGGGTATTTATCTGAACAACTACAGGGGTGAGCTAGGTGATGTGGTGGTTAGAGCACCAGGTCTGGAGTTAAGAAGACCTGAGTTCAAATTTGACCTTAGACACTTAATCACTGTGTGACTTTGGGCAAATCACTTAACCCTCTTTGCCTCAGTTTCCTTATCTGTAAAATGAGCTGGAGAAGGAAATGGCAAACCACTCCAGTATCTCTGCCAAGACAACCCCCAAAGGGGTCACAAAGAACCAGAAATAACTGAAAAGTGACTGAACAACAACAGGGCCAAGGAGAAAAGGAAATGAGCTACTGGAGGAGGCTGCTGTTATCTGGTTAATTAGGAGAGGAAGTACTCCCTTGAACAATGATGTCAGCACATTTTAAATTTCCTGTATTATGGCAAACTACTGGTGACCCTGTTCTCACTACAATCCTGCTTTCTCCCTGTCCATAACAGTTTTCAAAAGACTCAGCTCTTTATGGATTTTAGCTTTCCTGACCCTATTCTTTTGGGAACATAATACTTGTATAAGTCCCAAGTTACCTGTCCTCAATTACATGTGTTATTCACATACTTTTAGATTTGAGCTCATGGACACACTCCTTGTGATACCATAGCATCACTCTCTTTATGCAGCATCTCATCTTATTTATCATTAGAATGATTTTAGATTGCATTGCCTGAATTTCATTCCTGAGACCCCACCATTACCTTTGATCTGATTTCCTTTTTGGAGTCTCGAGGCATGAGATGATGTAGGTTGTTTACATATTGATTCTTTAATGGATCCGTGATCTTATTGATGTGGACACTGTTTCCTAAAGTACTCATCATAATCTATCCATGTCATTTCATCCTTTGCAATTCTTGATCATTACTTCAATAAATTCTCTCTGTAGGATCTACCTCCAACATGAAGATGACGTTTCTCTTTAGTATTTCCTGGATGCCAATACAGTTCTGGGTGGTCCATGTTTTCCTTTATTCTGGCTACATGACTTGCCTACTTCCTTTTCTGGTTATACATGTTCTTAATTTATTTTAATGCATTTCTTAATATAATGCAAGATATTGTTATTTTTATTATTATGTTAAATCACATCATACAAAATGATTTGTCATTAATGGTGAAATAACCTATTGATGTTGTCATTTTTCATTGATGTGGAGACCATTCTTATAAGATTTTGAACTTTTCTTTGTTCTGTCGATTACCATAGCCAGAGAGTTCATTGCCAGTAGTCAAACCATTGGATATTAGCTTCTCTATAGATCTTTGGACAGCAGGAAACCTAACATCATGTCCATACTCATGGCTTTTCAAGCTTGGCAAAAACTGCCAGAGCTTATGAACTCTCCAGAGCCTTTAACCTGGGATGTATGGATCTTTGGGCATCCAGTGTCATCTCCACACTATGATGAGAATTCATAGTAGGGCTTTTGTGGAGTCTTTTTTTATAATCTAATATACATACTTTATTTTTTTACATTTCACGTTAAGAGTAGCCATGGGGAACAGACTTAATGTCACTATACAATTTTTAATGCAACTTTCTTCAATTCAACAAATACATATTAAGCACTTATCTACAAGGCTTCATTAAAAAAGGACTGGGATACAAAAACAATTTAACACAGATTTTTCATGTAGCTTACAATTAAATAGGAGCAGAGACCTTTATTAAGAAGCTACTAGGTGCAAGACACTGTATTGGGCCCCAGGGTTACAAAGCTAGATGTGATATGAACTTTTTACTCAAAGGCCCAGGGAAATCAACTTGATAGGAATTTTGGGGTTCTGAAGAATAATATACTGTTAACATATGCGCAAACATAAAATGCAGCTCATTACAATATAAATAAATGCAGAGGAGAGGTCTAGGCAATGCACTATGTTCGATGTGAAGAAGGAGAATTAACTTTTAGCTGGGCTCAGGGGACAGTAAGCTTAAGTGCATGTATGGAGGAAGTAGCACCTTGTTGGACCTTGAAAGAAGTGATGGACTTCAACAGTTAGGGATGGGAATAGAGGGATATCCATTTCAAGCATGAGGGAATTGCATAAGCAGAGACACAGAGATGACAAAGGACATGATAAAAACAGGAAGCATGAAATAGTCAAATTAAGCTGGAATAAAAAGGTAGGGAAGGAAGTAGTATGGAACAAAACTGCAAAGGTAGGTTGGAGACAAATTATGAACAGCTTTGCATGCTAGTATCAGGAATTTAAGCTTGGTTTGATAGACAATGAGAAGTCCCTGAGAATTTTTGGTTAAAGATTCATCACAACCAAAGAAGAATGAAGGATGGATTGTGGAGGAAAGGACAAAAGCAAGAAGATTATGTAAGAAGCTATTATGATAGTCCAAGTGAGAAGAGATGAAGGCCTGAACTGGAATAGATACACTAAGAATAGAAACTAAGGGAGGTGTTTGTAAGGAGAATTCATATGACCTGGCAATTACATGTTGGAGGTATAGAGGGGGAAAATTATGGATGATTGCACAGTATTATAAGCCTGAATGACTGGAATGATGGTGATGCTATCAATAGAGATAAGGAAGTTAGGAGGAGGAGCAGGTTTTTTTTCCCCCTTGGCAGGGTTTAGGAGGTAGAGCAGAACATTGAGACATAACAAAAGTTCTCACTCTCATTTTTACCAGTGAATTTGTTATCCTTACTTAATGGAATTTTGGAAATAAGAGCTTTGAAGAGTCTCATTTCATAAAGAATGCAAATATTGTAGGGATTGTGATAGAGTATGATAGGAAATGTAATATAATGCTTTAAAAACTTTCCCATCATTTATCAATTGCACTGAACCAGTTCTCATTTTAAAATTCAGTCAACTCTCTGCCTTTTGGTTAGAAGAAGTGTCTAGCCCTGGTCTTTTTGAAGCTACTCAAAACACATCCTGGCAAGTTTCCTTTTCTCTTTTTTCAAGTCCTATTAAATGCAATGCAACAAACTGTTATCTTTGGAATTTCTGGATGGAGCCAGATTGTGGAGGGTCTTAAGTGCCAGGCTAAGAAATTTACATTTTATCCTAAAAACAATAGGCTGGTCTTTGACAGTAATAGGGAAGTTTTTAAGAGAAGTGGATTTGAAGAGAAAGAAAGATTTCTGTTTTGTGGCATGATGCATTTTAGATATCTACAGAACATCCAGTTGGAAATCTCTAATAGATTGTTTCTAATGTAGTTTAGGAAAGAGAATGGGGCCAGTTGTAAAGATCTTGGAGTCATTTGTATGAGAGGTAATAACTGAACCCATCAGAACTGATATCACCAAGTAACAGTATAGAGAGAGAAGTATAGAGAGAGAAGAAAAGAAGCACAAGGTCAGAACTTTGGAGTATGTCCATAGTTAGTGGGACTGACATGAATGAATACCGAGCAAAGGAGACTGAGAAGCAGTTAGACAGGCAGAACAATTTGAATGCAATGTCACATAAAGCCAGAAACGAGAGAGTGTTTAGGAGATAAAGTGTCAAATCTTTCAGAGAGGTCAAGAAGGCTGAATATTGAGAAACGGGTCATTAGATTTGATAATTAAAAAAGCACTGTTAACTTTTGAGAGAGCAGTTTCAGTTGAGTGATGGTATCAAGTCACATTGCAAAGCGTTTTGGAGAGAGAAAGAGGAAGGAAGTAGATCTTCCAAGTCTAGATGGGTTTTTTGAGGCGATTAGCTAAGAAGTGGGGAGAGATAGAACTAGCAGAGATGACACATCCTAGTCAGGACTTTTTAGGGGGCATTAAATCTGAGTGATCTCACTGGATTGGATGGCCTTGATTTTCTCAGTAGTAAGAGTCATCTGCTTGGACAGAGCAAGCAAAAGCTGGTATTGGAGGTTTGAGGAGAGAAGAGAGGTTGAAAACATTTCCTATAAAGAACATGATCAGAGAAAAATAAGAGCATGACTGTGCATGAAGGAGGACCAGTGGAAGTGAGATACCATGAGTTTGTAGTGTACTCAGTTGGCATGATTTTATGACTTCTTTCAATAGACTTCACCCTTCAGTGAGTAGGGGTGGAAAAGTCATTTGATAGGAGCGGCCTATGGTGAAAGACAGCCAGGTTGTCAATGTTAGAAATACAAAGTTTCAAAAGCTTCCAGTCTTGAGGACAGATTTTTATTTAACTAAGGATCAATACCATGAAGAAAGGAAAGTGAAGGGTGAGATTAGGAACTGGGAAAGCAGGAAGGAGTAGAGTGATGAAAGGTTGCAGGGAAGAGGAAGAACTGGTTTAGAAGGAGTAAGGCAGAGGGAGAGTTGAAAGGACGATTATGATGCAAGAGGTGGATTTCATTGTTCAATTTCATGGAAGCAGAAGAATCTAGGGAGATGGTGAAGTCTGTAGTATGACCATTCTTGTTAACTGAGCAAGAATGTAGTTGGTAGTACTAGGAATTGAGTAGTGACAGAAACAAATACCTGAATATTCAACGAAGGAGTGAATAAATTGAAAAGAAAAGTATTCTAAGTGGGGATGAGGAGAGTGACAGGGGAGAGCAATGAGTGTGCCAACCGCACTTCAGTCGCAGTGTTGATTGGAATAAATGATGAAGCCACCAGTACTGGAGAGAGTGGTCAGTTATGAAGTAACATCTGGAAAAAGCTAGATTTCTGAGTTTAAGCAGATAGAAAATGCATGAGAATAGATCTATGCTGAAAAGAATGTAAATAGCAAAGGAATCTCAGAGGGTGTAGTGGAAAAGGAGAGGAGAGAATGACAGAGCCTGTGGTGGAATAAGGCTAGATATGGATAGAGATGAGAGAATGGGGGGAGATGGCAGGAGAAAGAGATTTTCACCTTGGCAGACAGTGACTAGGAACTAGAGGGTTTTGTAGTATAGGGAGAAAACTAGATATTTTAGAATTCTTAGATAGGACAAGGAATAATGATAACAACTAGCATTTGTATAGTGCTTTAGTGCTTGTGAATATTTTGCAAATTTTCTCTCATTTCATCCTCACAACAACCCTGGGAGGTAACTACTATTATTATCTTCATTTTACAAATGAATAAACTGAGGCAGACACAGGATTAAGAAATTTTCCCAGTTCACACAGCTAGTAAATATCTGAGGCCCAATTTGAACTCAGATCCTCTTGATTCCAAGTCCAATGAGTTATCCATGACATAAACTAGTGGTGCCTAGAAAAGCAGTGGCGGTGGTGGGCAGGAAAGTCTCTGGTGAAGAAAAATGTTATAGGCTAGGCTTGACTCAAGCCATTCTGGGGTTTCAAGACTGAAATGAAACATGTCACTCATACAATCATTTAACAGTAAACAAAAGGAGGTTTAGCTAGCCATAGCATGGGCAAAAAAACTTAACAAGAATATGGTATTGGTCATGGGAGTCATATACCCCTCATCTCCATATATACATGTCCAGCAGAGGGTAGTGGCTTGCATAGCAGTAGAATTTGGGTCAAACATAGGGGGCACTGACCCCTCAAGTCAGCCTCTTTATGCCCTGACATGACTGGGAAGCCACATTAGTTGCTTCAGCCTTAGCACCCAAGGCCAGTCAAGTCTTGGGAATGGTGTCCTTTTCTTTTATGGCCTTACCTTCCCAGCCTACACGAGAGGATCTTCATTAGATATTGCTCCTATATATAAGCACCATGTTAGTAATGTTTAAGAAGCCTGGGAGAAGATAAAGAAAGCAACAGGAGGCCCATAAGGGCCAGTAGTAGTAGCTTTGGCATAGTTTTTCCTCTTTCTTCAGCCTGGAGTGAGGCTAGTTCTTCTGAGTCACCTGTAACTCCAATCACAAGCTGGAGGAAGGCAGATTAGCTACAGGGATGGGTGAGTGTGTGTTAATTTAGGTTTTAGGAAAAGGGGATAGGAATAAGACCTTTGATTTCATTAGTTATCTATATCTCCCTCCCTACTTTCTCTCTCTCTCTCTCTCTCTCTCTCTCTCTCTCTCTCTCTCTCTCTCTCTCTCTCTGTCTCTCTCTCTCACTCTCTCATCTTTCTACCTACTACCCATCTCCCTGGGTTCTTAAATGTTTTATGTGTCATTCTGATTAATCCTAAAGACTCAGAATAATGTTTTTAAATACATAAACTAAAATACATATGACTACAAAGAGGACCAATTATAGTGAAATAGAGTTGTCGAAATAATTTCAAAAAACAAGTTTTTTGACCCCACATTAAGGAGCCTGGACAAGCCAAGCTAACATTTTAGATAGATACTCTTTCTTCCTTAAAAAGTTGTTCAATAAACATTCATCAATTCAACGAATATTTATTAGCACCTACTGTTTACAAAGCAAAGAATGACCTAGTGTGGTAGAGAGAGAGCTAGACTTTGAGTTAGGAAGACCCAGGTTCAGGTCCTGTATTGGATTCTTAATAGTTACATGACCGTGGTCAGGTCATTAAACCTCGTTGAACCTCAGACAAGTGTCTACAGTTGTAAATTATAGATGGATTACAGCCTACATAGGTGAAGGATAAGTTATACATGGTTCATAATCTACATAGTTTTAAAAAAGTTATAGATGGGTCTCAGTATACATAGGTAAAGGAAATTATAATATAAAAAAATCATGGGTCCTTGACATTAATTTATTTGCAAAGTCTGAATTTTTGTCAGTATCTTACAGACCAAGACCATGAACTTCAGAAGATCTATATAATGGGAACTAAATTGTGCATTGGCAAAATTATGCAAAGTTTTGTGAAACTTACAAAAGTCTTTGAAGCAGTCTTTGGTTCCATTTATTGCAGTAAAAATCCCATTGGCACACATAGGGTGTAAATAGTTCAAAGGATATTTAGATAGGCCTTTATGATACAGGACTGTTTTATGGTATATTAGATCTTAAAATCATGCATTTAGAGTTTTTGCAGACATATGCTTTTTGTAGGGGATATATATGAAGCACTTGAAACTCCCTCATTTTTTGTATATCAGAAGGAATATTTTAAGACTCTAACCAGAATGCAAGTCTTTTCTGGTTTGTAGTGATGTGTGTTAATATAAAGTCTGCCATACAACAGAAAACTGGAGTTTCCCATTAATTTAAATAGAATTGCATTTTAAAAGAAGAAATCCGTGTTCAGGAGGGAAAATGTAAAGCATTAAAATGAAAGGAAAGTCAGACTTACCCCTCCATTGTTTGCTACAATGACAAAATGGGAGGAGAACTGCAATAGTAAGAACAAACATTTAAAATCCTTCACAATCTGTTTCCAACTTATATTTCCATATTCATTTCATACCAAATCTCCTCCGACACACACACACACACACACACACACACAAAAATGCTTCCCCAGACATTGTATTCCATCTCCTGCCTCCTTGCCTTTATAATATTCAAGGATCAATTCAAGTGACACCTCTTATAAGATGTCTTCCTGACTCTTCTTGTTAGAATTTTCCCCCAAAATTAGTTTATATTTAATTTGCAAATTAATTTAGGTTTTTACTTACATAGGAATGCTTATTTTTTTGGAGTGTCCAGGTAAGCAACTTTATTTTCTGTGTCTAATGGCAAGAATTTATCAAATACACAACCATAAAAGGTATTATTTTTATTCACAGAAGAAATGAAAACAACTCTAACTTTTACAAATTAACAACTAAATTTTATTTCAAAAATGAAAACTTTGCACAAGTCTTCATTTAATCAAAATCTTCCATTTACTGTAAAATGCAGAACTTCTTGGCTAAAATAGCATAATTTTGGTTTGGGTCACTGTAACAATAATGCTGCTTGCAGCTGCTCTAGAGTTATAAGGCCAATAACACCAGCACACAGGAGGTCTTCCAGCATAGGTTCTTTGATCTGCTTTTCTAAGGAAAGCAACTTTAAGGGGTTTACAATCTCATTTTAATTAAAAAAAACATATATCATTCACTTAGTTCAGGGGAAAAAGTCAGCACCCTGAACTTCAGAGAAAACACAAACAGAAAGTATAAGCAGAAATTATATAAACAGAGCAAATAACACAAAATAGCAGAGAGAGCTGTCAGTCGATAGCAATACATACATACATAGTTACCAGAGAGAGAAGCATCAACATCTGGGTTTTCAAAGCTGGGGGGCTCCTTAATGGCTACCCAGAGTCTTGTCTGGCCAAATTCCATGAACACTCTTCCAACGGGTGAGCCCCCAAGCAAAATGCTAACCTCAGAGTATATATACACTTCTTCAGGGTCAGAGGGCATTACAACAATGTGACTCAAACCTATGTGACCTAGGCCTTCCTGTGATTTAAGCAGAACATTGCAGACTCCGGATTCAATCAAAGACTCTTGATTGAAACAAAGGCAAGACTCAAAGGCACTTGATTGCCTTGGTGCTGAGAAACACACCAAAACAAAAACCAGCAAAAAGTCCCATCCTGCTTGCCATTATAGTTACTCTTTCCTTGACCTGAGCTTTGACACAGAAAGCCAGTGGTGGAGCTTAAAGATTGGTGACTAGAAAAAATATCCTTTTGAATTTAAAAATTTAACTTCTTGAATACCTTAACTTTGTCCTAACTAGAGTCCCAGAGCTATGTACTATGTTCTATGCTTTTCTTTATATCCCTAGTGCTTAGCACAGTGTCTATCTCGTGGTAAGGTCTTAATAATGACTAAGTTGTGGAAAACAAAGTAGCCAGAGGAATAAAAGTCAGGGAGAAATATTTAGTTGATTTTTTCTTGACTCAGTTGTAGTTATTTGGAATGCCAGGCTAAGTGTGGGAAACTGCTAGAGGCAAAGAGAAACTGCAGGTTTCCTATAGGAATGCTGTTGTTCAGTGGTTTTAATTGTTTCTTATTCCTCATGACCCCCATTTGAAGTTTTCGTGGCAAAGCTGCTGGAGTGGTAAGCCATTTCCTTCTCCAGCTCATTTTACAGATGAGGAAACTGAGGCAAAGAGGATTAAGTGTGATGTGCCCAGGGTCACATGAGTAAGTGTCTGAAGCCACACTTAAACTTGAGAAGATGAATCTACCTGACTTCAAGCCTAGCAGTCTATCCACTATGCCACCTGGTTGCCCCATTGAGAGGCTGCCAAATTCATGTACCAATGAAACAGATGAGGCAGTACCAGAACACCAGGGCACCAGGACAAGGGTCTAGAAGAGAGGTGGAGGGGTTTAAGAGCAATCAATTTAATAGCTAGTGAGGGTGGGTCAGCAAGAAGGAAAGACACAGGATACATAAGCATGATAGAAACTAGAATATAAGTTTATGCATTTCATAGACTTACTGTGTGGCAAGAAAGAAGAATAAAAATGGACAGCTCAAGTGTTCTATTGTTAAATTTGATATATAATAAGAACTAGAAGGAAACCTTCAGCATGTTATGTAGACACCCTATGGAGTATTTATGGGAGGCCATGGGCAAGAGTTACATGGGATGGAGGGAAGGGAATAAGCATTTATATAGTGCCTATCATGTGCTCATCTGTATAATGAGATGGAGAAGGAAATGGCAAACCACTTCAGTATCTTTGCCAAGAAAACTCCAAATGGTGTCACAAAGAGCTGGAAATAACTGAAACCATTGAACAACAGCATGACTATAGCGAATAGGAACAATTTAAAAAACTTTACAAATATGATCTATTTCATGTGCTCCTCACAATAGCCCTTGGGGTAGGTGTTATTGTCATCACAACATTACATTTGAGGAAACTGAGGTAAACAGAGGTTAAGTGACTTCCCCAGTGTCACATAGTTACAAAGAGCAGAGGCTAGATTTGAATTTAGGTCTCCTTAATTCCAGGCCCAGTACTCTATCCACTCTGCCAGAAGGGCTGCAATCTGCATTACTGGAGGGTGTATCAACATAAGGATGATTGGTAGCAAAGACTTGGATTTGGGAAAAGATTATCTAAGTTTCATTGGGCTGGATTGTAGAGTACCTGGAGGGAGTGTTGTAAGATACAGCTAGAAAGGAAGATTGGAACATAATTGTAGAGGACTTTAAATGTCAGGATACGGAAGGTAGTCTTTATTTGGTAGCCATGGGGAGGCAAAAATATTTCTCAAGGCTTAAGCACCTTGTCCAAGCTCTGCATCAGGGAGATCATCTAACTGTGATGTGAATTAAATGGATTGAAGTGGGAAAGCAACTAGTCAGGGGGTGGGGAGATTTTTTTAGGATGCTACTTTAATAGCTTGGGCAAGAGATAATGAAGACCTGAAGTAGGGTAGTTGATTTGCAAGATCTCTTTACTGTCTTCTTCCCCTTTGCTCCCTCCCTCCTTTTTCTATTATTGGGCACTGATATGGGTCCTTTGAAATGAGGCTGCTGAAACCTCATGTGGGGTCTCTGCAAAATGGATTATTCCTATGAAAGGTCACTCTGACTGTTAACTATGCTCATATGGCCTTTATTGAACAAAACTGGATCTCTATAAGCTCATCGGCAAGCAGAATTTTGCTCTCAATGTTACATTTATGTCGATAATCAATTAAGTTTCTAAGCTGCAGTTAAGGTTAAATACTTTCTATACATAGGGAGGAATATGGCAGACACTTTGTTGGGGGTTGTATTTTTTTTTAAATAGAGGTTTCCCTAAGGGCAAAAATTTTTATTTGCTTAATAATATACAGTATGTCATAATAGCTGTTTATGACATCTTTGGTTTGTGGACAAGAGTATTCAATAGTACTTGTTTAAATTTATTTATTGTCCTATAAAGTTTCCTTTCCACATTTACAATGCTGTCTTCTGATTTTCTTAGGTAGGGTGGGAGTGGAAGGGAGAAGAGAGGGTAATAAACATTTGTATAGTGCCTGCTATATTCCGGGCACTGTGCTAAGCACCTTTTACAAATATTATCTTTTTTGATCCTCAAAACAACTTTGTGATATATGTGCTATTTTTATCTCCATTTTAACAGGTAAAGAAACTGAGGCTTGCACAGTTAGTAAGTGTCTAAGGTTTGATTTGAACTCAGGCCTTCTTAAGTCCAGGCCCAGTACTCTATTCACTATATCAGCTAGCTGCCTAAAGGTATAAAGAAACAAACCTGTGAAGGCTATCATGGATATAAATACTGGAAACTGAAGTGTAGAACTTTTTTTTTGGGTATGGATGTCAAATTTTATAATTAAAGATATTCCCTTCACTGGTGCAGATGAATAATTGTCCTGTGACTTATTCATTGAGAGCTAGCATGGGTCAGAATCAGGAACTGGACCCAGGCTTTCCTGCTTCTTCACCACACTGACTCATGTTAAGACTTATGACATATAAATGAATTCTGAGTTTTTTCCCCTAATATTGCCTGCTTTCAGCAAAGGCTAGATTTGTGAACTTAGTCAAAGGAATTAACCTTACATTGTGTCTCACTTCAAGGGAATATTTGATTTTTTTCTTGGATCTGTGGTTTCATCGAGGTATGGAGCTCCTGGGAAGTAGATGAGGTACTTCCTATATTAAAACAAATCTTCTGGAATATCAGAATCTTAGGGAGCAACTGGGGCATGAGGGTATTGAGTGGCTTACCCAGGATCACATAGCTACTATGAGTCTTTCTGATTGTGAGGCAAGTGGTCTTTCTACTGTGCCACATAGTCTTTCAATATTTAAATAGGAAGCAATAGTTTTTAGGTATGACCTCTCAGGTTTATATCTTAAAACTCTAATCATTCATCTCAAATGCCTCCTTCCTCCAGTGCCTACTAATCCAGATTTAAGGGATTTTTAAAGAACTTCAGCTTTAGAATGAAATTAATTTAATTGGAAGTTTGTGGCCCTGGATGCAAAAAATATCTAGTTATGTTCCTGTGGGCAACAATGTTGCTAGCAGCTGTTGTGGAGGTGAAAGATCAACAAGAAGAGTGCACAGAAGGGCTGCTAGAACAGGTTCTGCTTTTCTAAGGAAAGCAACTTTAAGGGATTAACAATCTCAATTTAATTAAATATACATATATCATCACTTAGTTCAGGGGAAAAAGTCAGCACCCTGAACATTGGAGAAAACGCAAACAGAAACTACAAACAGATCAACGGTTAGGCTTTGTCTGATCAAGACATCACACACATAGTTACCAAAAAGAGAGGCACCAACATCTGGGTTTTCAAAGCAGGGGGGCCTCTAAAAAACAAGAGTCTTGTCTGGTCAAATTACATGACACTCTTCCAGTGAGTGAGAGACCCCAAACAAAACACCAACCTCAGATCTTATATACACTTCTTAGGGTCAGAGGGTGTCATAACCACGTGACTCAAAGCCATGTGAACTAGGCTTTCTAGTCTCTTAAGCAGGTCAAAGACTTTTGATTCAAAGAAAAAAAAAGGACAACAAAAAGTCCACTTTGCTTGCCTTTGCATTTGAAAGGCAAGACTCATCAAAGATACTTGATTACCTTAGCATTCTAAAAGAGAAAACAAAAAAGTCCCACCCTAATTACCATAACAGTGAGTTGTTTGAGTAGGAATGACTCCTTTGAGAAGCTACTGAAAGATGAGCTGCTGCAAGCTATGGTTAAAGTAAGTCTGCTTTCCTCCCTCTCTTTCACTCCACTCTGATCCCTCTCACCCCTCCAAAAAAAATTAGTTCACTATTTCCAAAACTCCTACATGTAATCATTGCAACACCTTCTGACCTTTTTTAGGTCAGCCCTGCCCTAGCCCTTTAGATCTATGCTTATTTCCCTGCTACCTTGCACAGCCTTATCTGAGTCACATATACAAGGCCCTATCTTCTGGGCTGTGTCTTTGTCCAACTAGGCTGAGACAAAGAAATAATGGAATCAACCAGTTTAGGATTGTAGACCTGGTCAGGATAGGGTAAAAGAATAGACTATAGTCAAAGAGGAGAGTTTCTGAGGGCCTTAAATACCTGGTAGCATCTGATGGTACCTCACTTTTCCCTGTCACTGGTTCACTGGCCTTTGCATGACAAATTAGCCCTTGAGAAATATTGATACTAGCGTAATTGTCTTTTCATCTACAACTGAGTCTTGATTGGGCCATGCCTACATGGTTCTTCTTAGGCAAATGGGTCTCTGCATCTTTATAGAAGTGGTTCCCTATGTCCCTCATCCCAACTCTGTTGAAAATCCCTACCTTTCTTCACCACAAAGCTTCAGTGCTTCCTTTTACATAGGGCCTTTCCTGACACACCCCAATTATTACCCCCCCTCTCTCTATTGAAACTACTTTCTATTTACTTATTTAGGCACATGTTGTATTTCCTCTAGTATAATGCCAGTTCTTTGTGTACAAGGATTTTTTCCCTTGTTTTTGCAAGCACTGGACCTGAAATATTGAGTCAAGGATGTCTGTGCCATATGATAGGGGCAGCTAGGTGGCATGGTGGATAGGGTCCTGGGCCTGGAGTTAGAAAAACTAATCTTTATAAGTTCAAATTGAGCCTCACACACTTACTAGCTATGTGGCCCTGGACAAGTCACTTAACCCTGTTTGCCTCAGTTTCCTCATCTGTAAAATGAGCTGGAGAAGGAAATGGCAAACCACTCCAGTACCTTTGCCAAGAAAACCCCAAATGGGATGACAAAGAGTGAGACACAACTGAAACAATTGAACAATAAGCACATATTGTATGATACTTTGGCCAGTTTGTCACCTATTCTTAGTACTCTGGAGATGCCCTGACCAAAACCATTCATTGTATCTCTTTCAAAGTAATTGAAAATGCTGAGGTCACTGGTACTGGCTTGGCTTATTAAAATTTAATTTTGAACAATCAAGTATTTGTGCATTTGTTATCTTTTAGAGGCTTTCTGGTGTACCAATATAACAAAATTGATTAAGAAAAAAAACTGGTGGGGGTTTTGTTTTGTTTGTTTTGGTGATTGTTGAGAACGTGGGTTAGATTGATTCTGACTTTACTTCTATGGAATATTTAATTCAGTACGGATTATTCTGTTTGCTCAGTGCACAGTAGGAAATCCTTTCTCCTATAGATTTTGTGAAAATCAACTTAAGGAAAAAATCCTCAAACTATTTTTTTTTACTTCCAAATGAAAATGGTCTTAAAAATGAAATCTATTTTTTGAAAAAAATTTTACACCATTTGTTGTCATTGCTTATCGATTTCAGGGGGCTCTTCAGGGGACCCAAGTAACCAATTATTTTCAGGCTTTGGAAAATGTCAGCCTCATTCTGTTCATTATGTTGAAAATTATGTAATTGCTGGAATAGAAGTGATAGACTTATTTTTCTAATCCATTGGATATATTCAGAGGTCTGGCCCATTCATCCTGTACCCAGTCTCCTTCATCAGTGATATAAAATCATGTTGGTTCACTTCCTAATCAAACTCATACTTCACACTTTTTTCCCCTTCAAAAAACTTTTTCCTCTTTGTCTTCTAATAAATATTCCCTTTCTAAATTCTCTTTTTTTTAACTTTCACAAAAATGAAAAGATTAAAAAGACTGCTCTTGTAATTAAAAGTCATTTTTAAATAACCTCAAATGATTGTTTCTATAAATCAAAACATCTTTATGGTCCCATTTCTAAGGCAAGAAAGACAAGCGACTGAGATCCTGCACACTTTACTATAGTCTACATTAATTACCTTCTATTAAAAAATGACAAAGACCTTTTTGAAAGGGAATCTGGCACTCTTTCCACAGAAATGATGGCAGACACCCTACTCTCTGCTGATTCCTTGACACTTCTAATTACCTGTATTCATTTGAAATCGTTTCCTTTGTAGAGAGTTATTGGCATGATTTTCAGAGAACAAGAGGAAAATGGAAAACATTTTAGCAAGTTAAGAAAAAAAAATCAACAGTATCATTGTTTGCTGCTTTTGTTGAAACTACCTACACGAGTCACTTGAGGGACATGAAGGTAAATGAAAGGTTATACTTTGCCCTGCACGTTGTTGCTGGTATTTGTAATGTCAATAACTGTAGATGGTTGTCAGGAAACTGAAGAGATAAAGGTCAACAGCAATGACAAATATATCATTGTATGTGTTTGAATATGCAATATCAGTCTATTCTGGCAGGAGGTGGGTGGGTGGTGGTTCACACCCTGGAAATAGCAATCAGGTGCTATATGTAATCCATCCATTGTTTTCTTATCTCCTAGGATGAAATGGGAAGATCCATAAATTGAAGACCCTTCAAAGTAGGTTTTTCAAGGTCCTACAGATATATTTTGTATTTCAGGGCAAGATTAAAAAAAAATGGCAGACACTTTCCTGATTGCTCTGTTGGTGGGTTTGGGTGAAAATTAAACCCTTTCCCTCTAACAAAAGTAGTAACAAAAAAGATTCAGTTTTGCACATCACTTTATGGTGGTGGGTACCAGTGGATTTCACTGTTATAAGCTATATTAAATATTAACCATTCCTTTCATGCTATCTTGGAAAAAAATTGAATTGGGCTAATGGTAAAACCTTCTACCAAGTCTTGCCTCCTGTTGATTTTGATATGTTAGAATAAGTAGCCATTTGTATTAAAGAATAAATTATTTACAAATGAAATGCACAATAGCTTATTTAAACCATGTCTCCTATAAGAACAGACTTGTTAAAATACATGTTTCCTTGGCCAAACCACAGAAGCAAGGAAAAATAGAAAAATCACCCAGCCTTCTTTAAATAAATTGTGCTAAAGAAATAATGTTTAACCCTTAGGAATATGTTAAACCTTCAGGAATATGAAAAGTAAAAATAAAAGAGTGACATCTTTTAAATGAATGTGCTTCAATGAGGTCTGGAGGAACACCTGCAGGATATAAAGTCAGTGTGTTTGAAATTTAGGGATATTATGTTTTATGGATATTGCTTTTTAATTTTTGGATATGTTAGTTCTCTAAGCCAAGAAAAGAAAAAAAAATAGAAAACCACCATTTAAAAATATCTTGCATTTTCTAGGGCATCAGGGGCCTTTTATCTATTCTTGACCACATGAATCAACCTTCCCTTCCACACACATGGCATGGAAACACAGAAGAGAAAGAGATCTGAAACTGAAGGTTATACAGGTGTGACTGGAAAAAAGAGCAATAAACCTGGGAGTGCTGTGAGATGACAGAATGAGAAAAAAGGCTGGAGGAGACAGAGATGGCCTGAAGGAAAAGAGAGGAATGGCTGAGGGAAAGAGAGAGAGAGAGAGAGAGAGAGAGAGAGAGAGAGAGAGAGAGAGAGAGAGAGAGAGAGAAGAAGAAGAAGAAGAAGAAGAAGAAGAAGAAGAAGAAGAAGAAGAAGAAAAAGAAAAAGAAAAAGAAAAAGAAGAAGATGAAGAAGAAGAAGAAAGAGGAGGAGAGGAGAGAAGCAAAGAGAGAGGAAAGAAAAGAGAGAAGGAAGGAAAATGATGGATAGAATAAAAAAGGAAGAGAAGGAAGAAAATGAAGATGGAGTCATAAACATACACACACATCAGGAAATATGTATGTATATATGTCTGTATATAGCTAGGATGTAAGGAAGGAAAGAAGAAAAAAAAAGGAAGAAGATAGAATTACCAAAGTAAAACCATAAAGATAAAGAAATGATAGAATTAATATGGGAGCTGAGAAAGAATGAGAAAGTGATAATGTTCTCGAATTGGATTAAAAACTGGCCCTAGAATCATGGTAAAGGGACCCTGAAGAGAGAAAAAAAAGTCGAGGTAGTGTCATTGCAGGATAAAGAACTGTGTATCTGTTCATCTGAGCTAACTATGAGATAGACACCTCATATCAGATATAGATCAAAATATATAAGCAAAAGAACTTAATTTGAAAAATAATATCTTTGTTCATACCCCCCTGAACCTAAATAGACCTCTTTTTTCTCTTGAAATTCTTAGGGGTTATGCTTTGTAGAAATCAATATTCTGGAGTCATTAGGAATTTCAAACCTCCTATCTTTTTTCTACTCTCAAATATTCTTCACATCTCATCAAGGAGTTTCTTGCATTTGTTTCTAAATCTGTAATGAGTTCTGTCAAAACAGAAAAAAAACTCTTGTTTAAATACTTTGGGGGAAGGATACTTGCAGGTTTTGCCCTGGTATTCCATTTGTATTTAATTCAAATTTTGATTACATTTCTGACCTTCAGATAAGCTTCCCATGTAAGTAAATAACGCTGCAAAATTCTGTTTGCCAAACGATACCTGTACTACTGCATTTTGTTGGCTGAAACTAGATCCAAAAAAATGAACACTTACTTTTAGATCTTTCTCTATTTCCTGGAAGGTGATACTTTCTCAATGTTGGTGAATACCTAAGAAAATCAGGAAACAAATGCATTGAGCATGTCTTAATGTTATTATTATTATTTTTTGTAATAACAGCTTGGAGACAAGTGCCAGGAGGAGTGTAGTACTGGGTCTTTTCTGATGGAATCTCAATTTTAATGGCTTATATATGTGTGAGGATAAAATTCTGAATGATTGAGGCAGAAGGAAGAGGGACACAGGATATCTTGGGTATGGGTCAGTAATAAGGGTGAAAGGTCTTAGTTCCCCCTGCTCCAGTTACAGTTACGTTATTATTCTCCTCTTCTCTAAAATTTTGTATTTTTTTCCTTCCTTCCTTCCTTCCTTCCTTCCTTCCTTCCTTCCTTCCTTCCTTCCTTCCTTCCTTCCTTCCTTCCTTCCTTCCTTCCTTCTTTCTTTCTTTCTTTCTTTCTTTCTTTCTTTCTTTCTTCTTTCTTTCTTTCTTTCTTCCTTCTTTTCTTCCTTCCTTCCTTCCTTCCTTCCTTTCTTTCTTCCTTTCTTTCTTTCTTTCTCTTTCTTTCTTTTTCTTTCTTTTTTTCTGTCTCTCTTTTTTCTTTTTCTTTCTTTCTTTCCTCCTTTTTCTTTCTTTCTCCTTCTTCTTTCCATCTAGCATTTATTTATCTGCATTGATATTATTCCCCTGCAGCAGAATGTAAGCTCCTTGAGGACAGGAATTACTTTGACACTGTGTTTTATATTTTGATCCTTAGAAGCACCCAGTGTATACTTCCTGGTATGCAATACATAAGTTGTAATACATAATTTGTGGAATTAATTGAAATTGAATTATTATTTTTGTAATCTATAAAAAATCTCTAGGTCAGCACAAATGGTAATTTATAATCCACAATATCTAAAATTTCACCATTTTACATTGAAAACTAGTGAATTTTTTTGATTCAGTTCCTTTGTTGATGATTCCTCTGTAAAAACTATTTGACTGCAAATTTTGTTTCCTTTTCCTGCTTGTGCACTCCATGTTCTAGAGACTAGCTCAAGAGAAACACATCTTGCTTTTATGCTTCCACATTTCAAAGACTTTCACTGCTGCTCAGTTTAAGCTTCAATGACATATTTATGGGCAAATCTATAGACATAAAAATTCTCCTGTTGCTTTCCTGCCTCCACTACACCCAAACTCAACTAAAGGAGTTAATTAAAATAATTTCTAAGTAGAATAACCAGCTCTATGAGGTTAAGGTGCTGAGGGATAACTGTGATTCACAGGTGTTACTCTGGGAGAGATTAGATAAAATTTTATTCATATCTACCTTCCCTATCAGTCTATACAAACAGATAATGAGTAAGTGTGAGGTTGTGAGAAAAATACCATCTCAGGACTTTTGAGAGGTTAGAAAAGAATGAAGCAAAATGCTTCCAGCTCTTGAGAAGGTAAATTAGGCTTACTTATATTTGTACAAAGATGCACACACACACACAACACAACACAACACAGAAAGGAATACAGGAAACTTTTTTCTTTGGGAAGGAATTATTTATCATTTAATATGTCATTAATGTTTCTCTGGGGTAGCAAGGTGGCACAGTGGATAGAGTGCCAGTCCTGGAATCAGGAAAAGTCATCTTCATTAGCTCAAATCCAGCCTCAGACACTTACTAGTTGTGTGACCCTGGGCAAGTCACTTAATCTTGTTTGCCTCAGGTCCTCATCTGTAAAAATAAGCTAGAGAAGGAAATGGCAAACCACTCCAGTGTTTTTGCCAAGAAAACCCCAAATGGGGTCACAAAAGGTCAGATACAACTGAACCAAAAAATCTTTCTCGGACTTTCCTTCTCAAAACTCACCTAATGTTGCATAGTTCAATAGAATAATAAGACACTCATACAACCACTTTTTGCTCCTTAATCAGTGAACCTAAGGATGTTCAAAAGATGTGGAGCATAGTTTTTTTCTATTTTCGTGCTACTAAGAAATCTGGCAATTTGAAAAAAAAAAGTTGTCAAGTATTTGATAAACGTCCATGAGATTGTGATCTAAATTTAAATATGTAAGACAGAAAAAAAATGAAGTTAAGAATGACTAGTTAGAACCAGGGGTAGATGAAGAATAGAAGGAAGCATAATAGGAAGGCATGAAGGCAGTTAACTCATGTGGGGGGCAGGAGGGAAAACAAGAATCATAAATACAAGATAGGAAAGGTCTGGGCAGGCATAAATATGACAGAAAAAGATATAAGGGGTCACAGTGGATCACAAGCTAATTATGAGTTAGAAATATAGCACTGGTGTTTTAAAACAAACAACATTGACATGTATTAACTGGACAATGTATGAAACAGAACTTAATCATCCCATTGCCTTCAACACTGGTAAATTCTTCATTAGTACATTATGTCCCATTTAGGACCCTACACGTTAAGCCAAAATGTGAAAAACTTGGAGTGGTTCCAGAGGAAAATAGCAAAATGATTAAAGACTTGGGAAAGAATTGCAAGAGGAAAGGGTAAAGGAACTGGTGTTGTTTAGTCTGGAGAAGAAAAGATTTTGAGGGAGTTAATAGCAATCTTTGAGAACATGAAGGAACACAGGACTTTTGCAGGTGGTGGTGAACAGCTGGCCTCTGTTTCCACTAAAGATAGGACAAGGCAGAGGGTCTTAAACTGTAGTCAATGGGATTTAAGTTAGACATTAGGAAGAGTTTCTTGATGTAACAATTGTGAAATAGGTTTCTCTGAACTCTAAATGCACTATTTTTTTAAAGAGAAACTTTTGAGGTTGGTTGGCCAAGACCATGGGAAGAAAATGGATGGTTAAGCTACAAGGAACAGTTTTTGGACTCTTAAGAGAGCAAAGAAGATGAAAAAAGAGTTATAATCTTGCAGATTAAAAACACTGTGGCTAAAAGAAATATTGAAGTCTAAAATGGGTCAAAGTGTTAGGAGAATTGGCAAAAAGAGTAAAACATTACAGAAGAGAGCAAAACACACAAAGACAAGGAAAATGAAACAATCTTTGGCATTTAGAAGAAACTAACATATATATACATATATATATGTATATTTAACACATCATATCATCGTAATAAAAAGTCCTATGTGAGGAGCTTCTAAGGAATTTTTTTAACAGAAAAACTGCCGGTGGCTTAGTGATACTTTTGCCAAAAAATGAGGACAGAAAGTACATGACTTTGCAAAGATATTTAAAATTTCATTGTTCTTTGAACCTAAATATAATAGACTGCTCAGTTATCAGGTAATATCAAAACAATTTTCCACATCACAAAGACAAAAGACAAAGAAGGGAAGGAAATAAGGTAGGAAAAGAGGGAGTGAAGAAGGAAGGAAAGATGGAACAAAGAAATGCAAGGAGGGGTAGGGGAGAGGGGAAAGAAGAAAAAGAAAGGAAAGGAAGAGAAGAGAGGGAAGGAGGGAGGGAGGAAAGGAAAGAAAGGGAAGGGAAGAAGGAAGGAAGAAAAAAGGAAAGAGAGAAAGAAGGAAAGGAGAGAAGGGTGGTGGGAGAAAGGGGAGAAGAGAAGGAGGAAAGAAGAAAAAAGGAAGAGAAGGAAGTGAGAGAGGTAAGGAGGGAGAAAGGGAAAAAGAAAGGTAAGAAGAGGGAGGGAGGAAGAAAGAAAAAAAGGAAGAAAAGGAAGGAAAGAAGAGAAGGAAGGGAAAGGGAAAGAGGAAGGAAAGGAAGAAGAAAAAACGGAAGGAGGAAGGAAAGAAAGGAGAGAATAACACTGAAGTTAGCAATGTAATAATTGTTAGGTGTAGCATAAAGCAAGTGAGGGCAAACATTATTAACATTGTCAAAAGGACAGTGGTCTATGTCTTCCAAGAACTTATTTTTTAAGGCCTGGACAACCTGGTCAAATTGCTCAGGTATTAGAATTTCAATGATACTTAAAATGACTCTTAGCTTTGCAATATTGAAGTATGAATGGCCTTTTCAGAGAACTGTTGAGCGAGATTGTTGAGGTATATCGATTCATTTTTCAGCAGTCACAAACATCCAAATTCTGAGTCCATGAGTTGCCCTCAGACTACGACTGTAACTCAATTCAACAACCTAATGCTTAGGTATAACTAGTAAGAGAGAGTATCCCTTAGTCAGCATATGTGTTCTTAGATTGGTCTGTCCATTGTACCCTCTGCGTAATTAATTTTATTCCCTGTTATATTTGTATTTACTCCGTGGAAGAGGAATTCCATCCCCTCTCATTTTTGTCTCGTTGCCTAAGGACTTCATACCCCACTGCCACATTCTGCTATGGATGAGGCCTTTGTAATGTGCTTTTCCATGCATTTCCCTCCGATCTTTCAAACTTCTCTGTACTAGCAAGAGCAGAAAATAGCATAGTCCATATTTGAATTTATTTTGCCAGGATGATACAATTATGTATATTTTATAACACATTCTGGGTACACAGATCCCAGTTACCTAAAAATAGGCCCCTGCAAATATTTTTGCTGCTTTTTAAAAATATAGTTGCAAACACTTCACTTGTAAAATGATTTTGGTTTGGAAATACATCTTGGTCCCCCCCTTCCCCCCCTCACCCTTTTTTTTTTGACAAAGAAAAGCCTTTTGTTCTTGTTTCTTTGGCATTGCCTCATTTTGTGACTTTCTGCTGTCCCCTAGTGGCATGTTAATCTTCAGGCCTACTGTGCTATTGCCACTGTAACCAATCTTTGGCTCTCCTGTGCTTCCTTGTGGCTCTCATTAACAAACATTTAAAATACTATTAAACAATCCATGAACTGCCTCGTGGAAGCAATAACCCTGTTCTTTAGCCCAAATGTTTTGTTTCCCCCATTTATGTATTTTTCACCAAGTAAACATATCCAGGGACTGAGTGCTATCTAGCTATATTGTATTACTTTGGTACAATAAACATTTCAGGTTTTCACAACCTGAACAGAAAACTGATGAAAGCGAAATGTTATCAGTTTTGACTAGTCTATACATAACGTACAGTAGCTAAAAGGTAATTTGTGGCAGGTCAGACTAGTCTTGTCAATAGGTTTATAAATATGAATTCAGCTATTGCTTCTGCTTTCCCTTTTAACTGCTAGTTGATTTTTCAGCTATTGTTATCATGTTTGCTTCTTCTGTGTTGACATTTTTATATAAAATATTTAAAAAGGCATGTTGATGCCATTATATGTATTTGAAACTCTCAATGTGAGGTTTTTTGAGGTAAAAGATGGACTTTCATTTACACTGCTTCAGGAAGATAAATCCATGTTTTCTATTTTCTGGCTGTATGACTTTCTCCATGAATGGCTCTTTTTTTTTTTTCATTTAAAAAGGGCTAGGATATTTAATTTCTACTTTATGTTACTATAAAGTTCTACTTTATTGTAGAACTTATTGACTTTTGTCATTGTGAGTTTTGGAATTAGGTGTTTCCGAATTCACCAAATGAAAATGGAATGAAACTACAAATTGAGAATATTGGAGAGAATTTTCTATTCTGAAGTTTCCTTTTTAATATATGTGTACATGATATATATTATATTTACATAATATATTACATATGTAATGTGTGTATTTATATATTATACTTTGATTCAAAAAATTTTTTACAAATGGGGATCATTTCCACTCATTGCTGAATTTTAGTAAACTAAGGTCAAAATGAGAACTTCTATCTTGGCTGATATTAGGTTTTAAAATTTATAAAAAAAAAATGCAGCTGACGTCTGGTCCATTATAGAAATGTGATTGAGTGTACATTCAACTAATGATTTCCTGACACAATTGGGTTAGCACTTAGGGTCTCTAACAATTATCATATGAATATCTTTTTCTTTTTTTTTTTTGCTTTCAGAACTGGATTGGTGAGGGTGGAGGTAGTCCCTTGCTTTCCTATCCCTACCATTGTTGAATAAAAAGAAATAAGGTATAATGTCACTGAAACTGAAAATGTTCCTGTTGTTCAAGACATAAAGTGGTGCAGATTTTGAACCTTCTCTGTTCAGAAAGGTCAGATTGCTGCCCAATTTAGTCATTTGGTCTGTTTATACATGCCTGCTGTTGGGATAAAATATCTAAAAACAAAGCCTTAGATTGCAATCAATCTTGGCTCATGTTCACGGACATGCAACCAATCCCAGAAATACTATTGAATATCATGAGAAAACGGAAAAGGAAGAGTTTAAACCACCCAAACTTTTTCTCTTAAGAGAAATGAAGATAAACTACTTTTGCCCCCCTCCCCAGCCCAACTTAACAAATAATAGACCACCCAACCCTGTGAAAGGCCTCACATTCTCCACCCCCTCTTTCTCATTGAAATACAAATCCTGTCCTTATCTAAAATACTATTGTAATTAAACATCATAATCCAAATGAATATTTTTCACTCAAAATTCTGTTCTTTTCCTTTTTTGTTTCTTGTTCAGACTTTGGATACTCTAAAAATGTTGTTTTAGTGCTTTTAAAAAACCCTCATGGTGTGTCGGATAATAAATATTGTTGTTCTGTTATTGGAAACATCACATTTGACATGTTAATAGGAATGAGAATTTCCTTCAAAAATTCCAGTTAATTCCATTCTCATAAAATAGAACCATTTCCAAGTCTTGGGTTCCATGAATAAATGACAAGAGAGAAAAGGGAGCTGGCCTTTTTTAAATTTTAACTGTTTCATAGCTGAATTGTCTAATGTAGAGAGAAGAAAGTTTCTTGTGGAGTTAAGTTTTTACTCTAAAAGAGACACCACCTAGTAAATGTCCTTTGAAATAATATAGCATTATCACTGGCCTAGCAGTCCCTATAGAAGTAGTTTTTTTTTTTTTCCAAAACAACTAATAAAGCTAAGCAGTCACACTTTTTACAACTCTGGAGACTATCTAAACAAAATGAACAGATTTATGGGGTTATTTTTAGTATGTGTCACTTGCATTACAGTTTACATTTGCTTTTGAACCTTATTTGACATTCTCAGTAGAAAAATACGGGCAGAACACTCATTACAACTCCTTAATCAAGTACAGTCTCAATAGAGCATTTACCCCAAAGCCAAAAGTTGAAGTGTACTTCAAAATCTCCTTCAGTCACGGACTTGACTGCTTCATATCCTCTCAGTTCATTTTTTGCGGTCTAAATAATGGCACCACACCCCTTCTCCAACTAATTGTTGATTTATTGTTTCTGTTTATAAAAACAATTCTATGTTATTACAGACTCATTGCTCCTAACGGTAGCTTGAAGTGAAAAGAGCATGGTTGAAGCATGGAAGATTTTATATAGCAACAGGTAAAAGCTGACAAGCCTAAATGACTATTATCTCTCTGTAACAATTCAAGTTAAAGCGAAAATTAACTTGCTGGAGAAATAGTGTATGATGCTGCACTTCTGTGCACACCTTTATTCTCTGAATAAAAATGTATGGAAAACCCTAGGTTAGGCTAGGCAATGTGTCAGTGAGGGGAGATTTATGGAAAACAGTACCCAATATTTCAAAATGTAGATGAGAGGACTGAATGTTTGCATTTCATCTAAACATAATCTCTCACAGCGGTTTGGTCTTGGTGTGGAGATAGGCCCAGCCAGGCCTGCAATCTTGAATTAGACCAAATTTTCACTAGCATCACTATATAAGGAGTGAAGGATTCATCCCGTTTTGTTTATTCTGGGAGAATATTTTATCAAGGGGAAAACGTTAGAAAGATAAAACCGAATTCATCCAGTCCCCTTTGCTTTCATATGTCTTTTCTCTCTCTCTCTCTCTCTCTCTCTCTCTCTCTCTCTCTCTCTCTCTCTCTCTCTCATATAAAGGGGAGTCCTTTGATAAGGTTAGGCTGGAAAGGAAACTTGAACTGACATGCTGTTCACTGCCTTGTGGGACTTTTATATTAATCGTGTCCATGTAAAACTCCTCAGTAAGGAAATGCCTTAGTGGTAGACATCATTCAGCTAGCCATTTAAATAGAGCCTAAATTCAAAGGTAAGAAGGCAGACAGGAATTTTACACCAACCACCCTGATAAGATTATGTTTTAGAAGCAAAACATTTCTACCAATAACCGTGGGGTGGAAATGTGCAATTAAACACTGTTAGGCAAATATGTGAGCCTCTTTATTTGTACAAAATAATTCCTTAAAATAAAAAAAGAAGAAATTCCACCAGGTATAACCATTGGGGGTTATTAAAAGCCACTGGACAACATTTAAACCCCGAAAGAAAGCATTTTTATAAAAGTGTCCCTTGATAGATTGCTTTCTATGGGCAAGAATGCAATTGAAAAGCTAAAATCACATAGTTGGACTAATGGGGCGATATTACTTGTACCTGCTGTGAAAATGGAAATTAAAACATTTTGGATGGGTTCAAATGGCTTGGTTACAGATGAAACATTTAGAATGGGAAGTGTTTTGTGGCCTGATTAGTATTATTAGCTAGGTAAGGGTGTTAAATGGCTACTGGAGTTATAATGTAAACTCTTTCAGGCAAAGGAGTTTCTGAGGACAATTTAGAGAAAGGCTCATTTAAAATTTGTTACTTTCATTTCAATCCAACAAGTATCTATTAAGCACTCTCCTAGGCTCTCCTTGTATCTCCTAGGGATACAAACACAAAAATATGAATCACTTCCTCCCCTAAGCAGTTTTCAGCCAATCCATTGCTTATGCCATGTGCAAGGAAGAACAATTGCATTTCTTTCAAATGATTTTTTATTGATATCTTTTATTGTTTCATCACTTCATTTTCCAGATATATCAGTCCCCACTTTCTTACCCAGAGAATCATCTTTTATAACAAGTAATACAACAAAGAGAGGGGGGAAAAACCCAGTTCAGTGCAACTAACCGACATTATTATTAGCTGCAATGTCAGAGAAAACACTCTGTTACAGCTGTTCCAAAATGGAATGGGTTGCTTTGAGAGGTCGTATGTTCCCTTTTACTGGAGTTCTGATAAGCCAAGACTGAATGCTCCTTTGTTGGGTGTGTTAAAGTGGGAATTTTTTTGGATTACATGGTTGCTGAGGCCCCTTCGAACTCTCAAATTCTGGGATTCTGTATGACCAAACAAGTCTGACAGAGAGGGAGATGCATATTTTTTGTCTCTTATTTCAGACCAAACTTCGATCAATTTCAGTTTTCTTCTTTTCGTATTGTATTCATTGTATTATTGTATTCATTGCGTATATTCTTTTCTTGGCTCTTCTTCCTTTTCATCAGTTTCTACAATGCTTTCATGTTTTTTTTTGATTCTTTATAATCATCATTTCCAACCTGGAAAGACTTACATGAACTAATGATGAGTGAAGTGAGCAGAACCAGGAAAACAATGTACACAGTTACAGCAACATTGTACGATGACCAACTTTGACAGAATTAGCTGTTCTCAGCTGTACAAAGATCTAAGATAATTCCAAAAGACTCATGCTATTCACAACCAGAGAAAGAACTATGGAGTCTGAATGCAGATCAAGCATACTATTCTCTCTCTCTCTCTCTCTCTCTCATTTCTTTTCCATGGTTTTTCCCTTTGGTTTTAATTCTTCTTTACAACATGACTAATGTGGAAATATGTTTAAGATTGCATGCCAAATTGGAGATGGGAAAGTGGGGTGGGGGAGGGGAATTTAGAACTCACAATCTTATAGAAGTGTTGAAAACTATAAATAAATGAATGAATGAATGAATAAATAAAATTAGAAGGGATAAAACAATCATCATTGCCTATTGTATAGTAATATTATATGGCATTTATGTAATGCAGTTTGTTTAGCCATTCCCCAATCTATAAGCATCTGCCTCTAGCTTTTGACTACTATAGAAAACATTGCTATAAATATTTTGATGTATAGAGAACATTTTTCTCTATTTTTGACCTATTTGAGCTATGTGCCTGGCAGTAGTATTTCTGGGTCAAAGGGGCCATTAACTCTTCAGTCATTTTCTTCATAAAATTCTAAGTTGCTTTCAAGAATGATTGGAAGAATTCACAGCTTCATCAACAATGTATCAGTATGCTTTTTCTTCCAAAGACTCCTCAACACTGATTATTTCCATATTTAGATACTTTTGATGATGTGAAGTTAAACCTTAGAGGTGTTTTGGTCTGCATTTCTCTAATTAAAAGTCATTTGGAGCAAACCTTCATGTGGTTGTATAGTCTAAAATTATTATTACTTTTTTCCTTCCTGAGAGCTTTTTTAAGAACAATTACATTTCAATGACTTTACCCTGCAGTGATGGTGATATCAACCACCCATCAGTCTAGGATACATGGGTCCTCACTTGGACTTCAGCCTATAGAAGTCTAGCATTGGTTTGCACCAGGCATTCTTTATCTTGGGCAATTTTAAGATACTAATTAAAATCTAATACCTTTCAAATGTAACACTATACTAATTTCTGATGAAATAACAAATAATTTGTGGCTAAATTCGTGGCTTGGTCAGGGAGAAGGAAAATATGAACCGACTGGGAATCCCTGAAGCCACTTAAATTCAGTGATGTTTTATAATGGGTATGCAGGGCAAAGTTAATATAGCCAAGATTTAATATACCTGTTTGAAAGTGACCTGATTGAATTTTAAATCATTCTTTAAATGAGAGTGAGAGGAAACCTTGTAATTCTTAAAACATGTTTTTTTTTGTTTGTTTGTTTTTTGGTACCATATACCTTTAAATAACCACAAAGATAAACCAAGTTGCAGGATAAATATATTGCAAGCTGGAACAGATGAGACATTTTTCAAAATTAAACAGCGATGACAAGCAGTTGTAAGGCATTCTGACATTTTTTTTTTAAAATTGGGTTTTTTGTTTTTGTTTTTGAAAATGTAAAATGTATACTCACAGCTACTAAAGCCGTCAGGCTTCATCTTCAAACTCATCTTTTTACCTACAGGCCCACAAAATGTTTTATACTCTGGGTAATCTTTATCTTCCATTTTGAATTGGAAGTTCCTTTGAATTTTACAACACTCTTTTTTTCCCCTCCTTGTGTATTTGTTCATAAAACATTCACAAATCTGTCATACCACCCAGTGGTAGTCATTTATGCGAACTGTAGGATAAAATATGAAAATACGACTTTTCTCTTTATTTCATCATTGAAATGGAGGTGAATATAATTTGATTATGGAGGTCTGCAAGGCTCTGCCTTAGCTATAGCATTCTGAAAGACAGCCTGAATTGCCAGATTATTTTTTTTTTAATGACTATTGGAATTTTTTTTAATTCCACAATACTATAGGTATTTGGCCATAGGTTGTTCTCCCAGAGAAGGTGGACGAGACCAAGTCTAGGTCTAGTCTGGGATGAGTTAAAAAGATTCTCTTCTTACCCAAGTTAGATCTGTGAAAATTGTGATGAAGAAACTGCCCATGAATTTAGAATTTAGTAGTCCAGGTTATTCTTTGAGATGACACAGTGACTAACTTTTTAGTCTCTCTCTCTCTTTTGCTTATTTGGAGAAAGTGGTTGTTATTCAGCTGTCTCACTGTCTGTGAGATAACTTGTTTCTGAAGAAAAGTGCAGATATGTTCCAGGGCTTTCACTTTGATGCTCAGGTCAGAGACAAAGGAAATTGACTAAGGAGTGGCTTCATTGGTCAACGTGGCTAGTAGGAATTCATCATTTAGAGGCACCACTTTCTTTTTCCTTGGTACTGTGTATGGCAACACGCAAACAATGGGCATTAAAAAAAACCAGTATGGCTTCCCAAAATATTTTTGCAGGGCAAACAGAAAGTGTTTCAATCATTTTATCAGGTGGTTCACACTTATCTGGGTCTCTTTTTAATTAAACACCCGCCACAAATAAGCAAATGATGAAAGCTGGTAGAGAAACAGTGGATCTAAATCATGACAGTAGCTCATTTATCTTTGTCCTAACAAGACAATAGGAAATGACACTAAGCCCCGTTGTTTTCTATGCATTACGATTTCCCTCTTAAACAAACGCAATCGAGGCAGTCTGTTTTCTGACATGCCCAGCAAACACTGCCAGTGGCCAGCGTTTTGTCTTGTCTTCATCCAAAGGAGGATTAATCTTGGTGATGGTGCAAACAAAATGTATGTCTAGGGTCAAAGGGCAGGCTGCCTTTTGGGATCTGCATTACATTAATGTCATTTTTGGGTTCCTGACGTTAATCAAAACCAACACCATAAAGTGTCACTTAGCTAATTTGTGTATTATTGTCAATGTTACCATTAATTATGCGTTTGTGAGGAAAAAGAGGATTAATGAGATGTCACAGGTAATTTACAACGATCAGGCTCCCCAGGACATTAAGAAAACACTAGCTGTGTAAGATTACTATGCAATCATAATAGTATACAAGCAGCAAAATCTTTGTGGAGATGCCATACTTAGAGTGTCCATCATTATCTAAATTCCCTTTTACTTCTTGATCATATTGCTGTTCCATTGTGAGAGAAAGCAGCTTCTAAGTATTTGCTCATATGTTCTAGATCCATATACTCAAAATATTCAGTATGTCTATGTGAATTATGAAACCTTAGGGAATTCTTGTTGAGGTATCTTTGATACGTATCCTTAGGAGCTCTTATTTCCATGGAAAGATTACTATAGAAAGTCATTGTTCACAAAGATCTATTAAAACAAAGTCAAATCAGTTGCCAGCAGGAAGCATCATTGACACATTAATTTTTGGTGGCTTGACTTGATCATATTAGTCCATTGCTTTCTGTACTAATTTGTCAAACAGTCTCTCCAAATTGACAAGCCCAGAAATGTATTTGGCTAGCCCAATTCTACACCAGCATCCAAGTGTATAGGACATGTAGTCATTGAGAGACAGCATGGCATAGTGGACCGAGGCTTAGTGCCAGCAAGACCTGAGTTCAACTCCTGCTTCTGATACCCTTTGTCTAGGTGACCTTACGCAATGCACTGAATCTCACAGTTCTCTAGGGCAGTGGTGTCAAGCTCAAATAGAAATGGGGGAACTATACCAAAGGATCCCTGGAGAGCACCTATCGACTTAGAAAATCATACATTAACATTATCTATGTTCTATTGTATTCTTATTTATTTGGATAAATATTTCCCAACAGCATTTTAATCTGCTTCCAGCACCCAGAGATGTTGAGATCTTTGTTTGATCCTTCTGCTCTAGGCAACTCTCTAAGGCTGTAACCCACAGAGAGAGTGCCAACCTACCTTAGTGGAGGAAGTTTCCTCACATAAGAATTCCCCGCAACAATGAAATTGTGGATCCAGTCCCTATCCATATCAAGATTTTGAGATACTTTTAGGGACCTTGCACTTGACTTACTATATATTATAATATTTGGATTAGTAAAGAATAGCAAGGGGGCAGCTAGGTGGAGCAGTGCATAGAGCAATGGGATGGATCAGAAAGACTCATCTTCTTGAATTCAAATCTGCCCTCAGACACTTACTATCTGAGTGACCCTGGGAAAGTCACTTAATCCTGTTTGCCTCAGTTTCCTAATCTGCAAAATGAGCTGGAGAAGGAAAGGGTAAACCACTCTTTGCCAAGAAAAACTCAAATGAGGTCATGAAGAATTGGACATGATTGAAATGACTAAACAACAACAAAGAATAGCAAAGAGATCATTGATATAACCCCTTCCTATCCCATAGAACCATTTTACTATAAAGTAGTTATCAGTGATTCAGAGGTAGAGAGGTTGCTTGGGAGGTGGAAAGAACATTACCTTAGAAGTAAAGACACCCATCGTTGTAGTCTTGACTCTACCATTAACTATGTGAACAATCAAATCATTTAAACTCTCTGGACTTTAAGTGGTAGGCTTGGGAAATCTGATAGCAGAGAAGTCCAGCCATGTATACAAACCATGTATAGAGGAAAGGCCATTTTGGTTTGGGAGTCAGAAGGCCTGGAATCCCAGCTCTGTCTCTACTAGGTACTAGTTTGCTGACCTTTTAGCCAGTCATTTAAACTATAGGGACCTCAATTTCCACTTCTCTAAGATGAGATGAGCATATTGTGAAATTTAAATTTCCTTCAAGCTCCTCTAAATCAATGATTCTATGGTTCTTTATGACCTTTGGAAAATCACTCAATCTCTATGAACCTCAGAGATTCCTTCATATGTGAAGTGAGGGGCCTGGACTAAGTGATTCTCAACCTTCAGACGCTGGATCCTTTAGGAGCTGAGAAGTTATTGCAAGAGGTCTTGGAATTCATATGTATACCCGGCACTGTCATTTTTTATCTTTATTTAGCTCTAGCAAAATATGCAGCGTGACTCTGTGTGATAAATAAGAAAACATATCTTCTCTAGACTGAATAAATAATGTCTCACACATATAGGTATCAGTATTTTTCAAATGTATGTAGATGGTGTTGTGATTAATAAATACAAATTCATTTAGCAATATTATTGAATTCATAGCAGCTTTTTATTTTAATATATTTTCTCAATCTACAAATACTAATAATGAAACTACTGTCACATGGGTGTCTGAAAGATTTTTTGATATTGAAGAAGGGTCATCAGAATTCAAAAGGTTGGAAACAGCTGTCCTAGGTGAGTTCTAAGGTTCTTTTCAGCTCTGACAGTCTACGATCTCTTACAATTCTTTCTAGTGTTATGATCTCTAGTTCTAAAATTAGTTCTTGAGACAACTCACTCCTAAACATCAGCTCTAAGATCTAATAATGATAACTGGTATTCATGAAAGAGAGGAGGACAACAAATATGTTGGGAAAAATCACAGTCGTGATTACTGCCTCCCCCACCCTACCCCTAAAAGTGACAAAGTATGATGAAGATGATGGACAATTGAAGGTGTATTACCTATAGATGACCTATTTCTTCTAGTTTTTCCCTTTTATGAATTATATTGTCTGATTATACCAAGGCCCAGAGCATTACAGAATGACCTGAATAAAATTTCTAATTGTATAACTCTCCAATGGGGGAAAATGCTTTTTTAAAAAATAGGATAAAGAATGCCTATTGTCCAGACTATGAGATAAATTGAGATGGACAACTCCAAGAGCTGGTCCATTAGTCACATATATAGTGGGCAATGTAGATAGGCAATAAGGAAGACACAAAATTAAAGTCTAGCCAAGTCAAGTCAAGTCAACAAACATTTATTAAGCACCTTCTATGTGCCAGGCATTGTGCTAAGCTCTGGGAATATGAAAAAAAAAGCAAAAGTAGTTCCTGCCCTCAAGGACCTTATAATCTAATGAAATTGAATAGAAGGAATGAAGCATTTTTGAATATGCTTAGGAATTTGTTCAGTGTTTTCAATGATTCCAATAGTCTTTCTGAAACAACCAACCATCTTTTAATAACATTATTCTACTGGAGATATGACATAGATTGAGAATCATGAAATGCTATTATCTCCAAAAGAATTGTAGGTCTTTGAAAGGGCCATGAAGAAATGGGTGAATAGGAATGCAATGGAATTCTACAGATGAAGAAACATACACAAGAAGCAGCGTAAAAAATGTTGTCAAAGATATGTGACCAGAAAAGTAGGTGAGTAGTTTATGTAGCAAGGGTGAGGAATAACTGATGGGATAACCCACGTGGTCCACTAGTATACACATAATATATCAAGAGACCTAGAGGAAAGCATGTTGGGCATTCCCACTATAGTAGATTTATAGTAGGTCATGCTTAAGAGTCATGCAGGATGAGGTAGCATGGATGGATGTCATCATTGATTTCATGGCTCCTCAGATATTTGAATCCTTATATTTCTATATGGAGGCAATTTCAGAAAACTTTTCAACAGTCTTGTGGTATGTAGTGCAAACATTAGAATATCATTTCATAAATGAGGAAAGGAGTTAAAGAGTCTTGGGTTCAGGTCCTGGCTCATACATTTACTCATAAATATATGAATGTATAAATGTATTTATAAGTAAATGTATGAAGCAGGAATTGAACCTGAGACTCTCCTTACTGCAGGTCTGATGCTCCTTCCATGACACTACATTTCCATTACGTTAAAGTAATGAAGTACTTTTCTTTGGTTTTAAAAAAAAATTCCTTTCTCTCCTACCTAGACATTCCTACTCTTAAACATGAATTCCTTGGAACAAAAATGTTAAAGTTGGAACCTAACTTAAGATTTTGAGTTTCCTTCTAATTGCCATGCCCTAATACTGACAGCCAGCGATAGTGCTTACTTATTGGGTACTGGATAAGTGACAATGGATCCCAATTCTAGGTTCCATTTTGCTACTGGACTGATAGTTCTCTAATCCTACAAGTCATCACTGAAATTTCTGAGTCTGTATTCATAGACATTGTATTTCTTCTGAGGATCATAAGAATATTGATTTGGATCTTGAAGAAATCTTAGAGGTCATCATATCTAACCTTCTCAGCTTACAGATGAGGAAACCTCGACTCAGACCAAGTGAAGGGACTTGTTGCTGCAGGTAGTTAGTGAAAGAATGAGGATTTTAACCCAGGTAACTTTGATTCCAAATCAAGCACTCTTTCTACCATAGTGCAGTGATACAGTAGAAAGATCATTTATTTGAAAAAGAGCCAGAAGAGAACTGGGTTCAAATCCTATTTTCCCACATTTATTAGAAGTATGAACCCTAGAAATAATTTATTCTAACCCTACCCCCATTTTTCCAGAAAGGGAAACTGAGACCCAGAGTCAGATCTACTTTTAGTAGATCCTTTTATAATAAAAATAATAACATAGTCCATAGGGAGACATCCTCAAAGTCGGGAAGACTTGAGTTCAAATCTCACCCCATAATGTACACTGGCTATGTGACTCTGGGCAAATCACTTAACCTCTTAGTGCTATAAGCCTTTGTGTCAAGCAGCCAGTAATACTCCAGAATATGAACCAGATTAAAATAAAGTTGGAATTCCATAAATTAAGAATAAAATAAATTTAAAAAATAAAATAGTATGAATTATTAAAATATAATTAGTAGATGTTTACCAAAATAAAAAAAATACAATGCAACATAGATAAGGTTAATTTGTGGTTTTCCAAGTCAATATGATGCCAGAAAGGATTCCTTTCTTTTTGACTATTACAACACCGCTCTAGGCAACTCTATCAGTTGAAGAGAAACAGCCAACTTCCTTTGGTTGATAGATTTTTGTCACAAGAAAGCTTCCAGCGAAATTTCACTTCCAATGAAATCACAAAATACTTTTCTCAGAACAATCATAGGAAGTCAGGCTTTGCAACTATTACCAATCTCACTTTACCAATGAGGAAACTAAGTCTTGCAGAATTTAAGCAGTTTGTACAGGGTCACATAACTGGTAAGTGTCTGAGCAGTGACTGGAATTTGTCTGCTATTTCTAACATGTATCTTCCTCTTTGACTCCTTTGGGTTTGATTTGGGTGCTAGCCATGCTATCCCAGATGAGGCCTGCATACTGACAGAGGCAGTGTTGAATGACGTTGTACAGTAATGGATTTGGAGTGAGAAGAACTGGGGTCTAATTCTGGTTCTGTTAATATCTGCGTTTCCTTGAGCCAGTCACTTAAAATTTCTAGGGCTCAGTTCCTCATCTTTAAAATAGAGGGCTGTGTTGGACTCAGTATAAATACTCTAAAATTCTTTCTGTCTCTTAAATCCATGATCCTAATACCATATGATGTAGGCTGTGTACTGCTTTTAAATTTGAATTTAAATGCTTGATTTATTTTAGCCCTAACCTGAGTGAAAGTATTTCAGGAACTTAAAAAAAAAACAATGTATAAATGTGTAAAAATCTACACAGTAATACTTCTTCCATGTTGTAGAGCAGTGGTGTCAAACTCAAATAGAAATAAGACCACTAAACAATATATTAGAATCACTGTGACCATATATTGGCTTCAAAAACCGCACATTAACATTATCTATGTTCTATTGCATTTTTGTTTATTTTGCTATTTCAAAATTATATTTTAATCTGGTCCAGAAGGCACTAGGTAACATGGCAGGCCACAATCTAGTCCAGGGCCCTATGTTTGACAACTCTTCTTAGGTTCCTAAAAGTGAATTTCTCAGGAAAATAAAACACCCTTTTTATTGAGCTAAGCATTTAAAAAAATTTAACTTGCTCTAGAAAATTAATTTTTTAAAAAGTTATTATGCTGTGGCATAGTGGATAGAGTCCTGGCTTCAGAACTGGAGAGATCAGGGTTCATCATGAAGGGTTCATCAAGACTAGGATACATCACAAATGTTTGTCCTTGCTTGAGTGACCTAAGCTCTTTAAAAATGCTTTATTTATTTTCTCCTCCACTTAAATTATTTGAGTTAAGAGGACCATAGATTTAGAGCTGGAATTACCTTAGAGGTCACCTTGTTTAACCCTTTCATTTTATAGATTGGGAAACTAAGAGTGAGAGAGTTTGTTACTTGTTTAGAGGTGCATAGCTAGTAAGTAGGTCAATGGTGAATCTCTGTGGACACAACCTATGTTCTATTTGTAATTCCTATAAAAGGCACATTTCCCACCAGATTGTTCTCCTTTGAAGTTCCCCATCATTTCCAAAAACTTCTATATCCTGGAAGCTCACTTCAGCTCTGAAACTCACACCTTAGAAATACCATCTACCCCTAGGGATCCTCCCTCCAATTGGATAGCTCCTTCCACAAGCTCCATTGAAGAAGGGCACCCAACCAGTCACTTTACTAGGCTGTATTCTTCTAGAAGTCTCCATAATGCCCTTACTCTGAGTACTTTCTCTCATCCTCAACCCTTTTCAGTTTAATTTTATATTCTGCTTTATCATTTAAAATATAAACTAATTGAGGGTAAAGACTATCTCTTTTTGCTTGTAGTTATATTCTGTCCACTTAGCACAGTGCCTGGTACATAGTAAACACTTGCTAAATGCATGTTGACTGAATGACTGGAGACATCTGTGTCTATGTACATATGTCTAGGAATATTGTGTGCTTTTCCACTATCACAGCTACAAGGAAATCATATGATATTTCTTCAAGCTATCTAAACAAACACACATGAAGAGGTAGGTCACTAAAAGCGTATAAGCAACATCTTTCCTTCCATTTCAAGCATGCCATTTCACTGGTCATCTTCAGGACAAAAAGGAGTTATGGTTAGAGCTGTAACTTGGAATTCTTGAATCCGGAGTAAATTTAATTGAGAGGGAGGGACAGTGAGCACACAGAAGATCCAACCATGAATGCAGTTATTCCAGGAAGGGGCGAAGAGAACTGTCCCTTAGTGTGACTTTCAGAAGGTTTGGCTGTTATAGGGATCAGGAGGGAAAGTGAATCCTGAGACAATTGCCAGAATGATGGGAGCATGGAGATGAACTGAATACTATGACAGCACACATCAGTGGAGAACTTTGAGGCAAGTACTGATGATAGGGTTTACCATAGGGAGGAAAGTGTGTCTTTCTAAGGTGGAAGACTCCTAATCCTAGCTCCCTTTATCAAAGTCTTAGAACAAAGCCCCAGAAGTACTGGATTAGCTTTTTTTCCTCTGGTTGTGGACTTTATCATTGTTTCTCTTTCCTATTTAATATTGGTGGACAGAAAGCTTATTCCAAATCATCTGGATGAGGTACTGAACTAAATGATCAAGCTGGATGGGCATCACACTGCCAGAATCCTCATGTGGGTTTAGCTTATGCTGCAATGCATTAAATGTGATCTTTATTGTCACAGATATGTAAGGAAAGTGTAGAAAATGATATTAAGATGTTTCATTATTTTAAGTGCACAGTGCACAGTTTCAGTGTTTGCTTCATTCCATTGATATTGTAATTATTGTGTAAGTTGTTTTTTTGGTGCTGCTGCTAGCTTCATTCACTATCAGTTTATGTCTTTCAATGCTTCTCTATTTCTTCTTCATCATTTCTTACGGTGCAATAATATTACATTAGAAATTTTGTATATCATATTTGTTGTCCTTTCAAAAGTATTTTACATTATTAACAGGCTTGTGTTCCAGGAGCTATTGAGTGAATCTGACTATTCCAATATATTTTCTTTTTTTGTTAAATTGACATCATTTTGATTATATGTAGTATTATTTTGATTATTATATTGATATATTCTTATACAGAAAAATAAAAAATTAATCCATTGCTATATTCTAAGTGCTACTGAGTTAAGTGCTAAGGATACAAATATCTTAAAAATCCTTGTCCTTAGGGAGCTTACATTCTAATCAGGGAAGACAACAGATATAGAGGAGTGAAGGAATTTTTTTTTCTGGGGAGGTAGAAAGCAGTGGAGGAAGGGCATATGTGAGGAGTGATAGGAAGACGGTGAAATGGTTTATATGGATGCCTAGAAGAGATGTGAAGATGAAGCTTGGTCTTCTGTCTTGGGCTAGACAATAGATCTACACACATTCAGTCACCAATCATCTGGGTTGGTCCCTAAGACAGGCACTCCAAAAAATGAGTAGATTTGTTTTACCAAGGACTTGGGCTAGATTTTTGAAGAAATAGTATGGAGGTGTAGATCTCAGCTCTGGTGTGGAGATTTCAGATCCAGATAAGGAGGTGCAAGTCAACAGTAGCAGGCAGACAACGAGGACCAGCTAGATGACATCCTGAATATGCAAGTTTCTCTCTCTGTGTGTGGTAACGAACATCAACTCCTCTTCACCTGAGATGCCTGTTCATTTTGGAATATGTCCGTCCCCACTTCCCTACTTAGCAAAACATCCTTTATAATGAGGAATAAAAGAGAAAGAAAATAGAAAAATAGAGAGAAAAAAAATGCTTCAATAAAACCAGTCAACACATCAACAGAATTTAAGAGTGTATTCAATGTTTGTCATCCATAATACCATTCCCCTCCCCTCTCTCCCCCTTCATCCCCACACATATGCAAAAAAGAGTGAGAGGTACATTTTCTTTGTTTTTTCCATTTACATTGTTGTAGTTGTTGCATATATTGTTTTCCTGGTTCTGCATACTTCATTCTGCATCAGTTTCTATCTCCTAATACTTCTCTGATTTCTTCTTGGCTAACATTTCTTACATTTTATTCACCACAATTTGCTCAGCCATTCTTGAATGATTGCCTTAATCATTGAATGATGCAATTTAGTTGTATCAGAATTAATGATCTCTCCAAAGGATCCCATACTGGTAACCTTTACTTGACTCCTTCTCTGACATTTTGGTGCAGTGCTCTTGACCCTAAATTGTACATTATAGCTGTTTAATCCAATTAATGTCATTTTTCGGGAACAGCCTTTGGAATTAACCTGACAAAGTCCCTCCAGGTGTCAGTTTGGTTATTTTCAGAAGCAAAGATGAAGAATTCCCTGAGAATATCCAGGTTTTTATCATTGGGACTCTAAATTTAATAATAAAATGTTCTTTAAAACCATCAAATTAGGGGCAGCTAGGTGGGAGAGTGGATAGAACACTAGTCTGGGAATCAGGAGGACCTGAGTTCAAATTTGGCCTCAAACACTTATTAGCTCTGTGACCCTGGGCAAGTCACTTAACTATAATTGTCTCAAAAAATCTATCAAATTGCACAATAATAATAACTATTTACATAGTAATTCAAGGTTGGGAAAGTGATTTAATCACATGATTTCATTAGATCTGAAGAATAACTTATAAAGGTAAAAGTGTAGCAGTAATTAATGTCCTCTTTATACAAATGAGGAAACTGACTTTTCACAGTCACTTGGCAAATGTCTGAGGTAGGATCTGAAACCAACTCGATAAGCTAAGTAGAGAATAAATGGGACTAGATGATGATCACAGTATATGAAAATGTATTCAGGAGTGAAAAGGAGAGAAGCAAATTCAGCAAATGTTTATTAAGTGCTTACTATGTGCAAAGCACTGTGTTTGATACTGGGCATATAACCTCACAACAGGGCAAAGACAAGTAGACAGATGATAATAATACAAGGGAGAATATAATGGCTATCAAGGAGAGGTCCAGTCAATGTGGTAGAAATTTAAAGAGGGAGAAGATCACTTTCATTAGAGCATGAGGACAGAAGAGAGATTTAGGAAAGGCTTCATGGAGAAAGTGATACTTGGGTTAGGACTTAAAGGAATGGAAGAATTTGATAGTCAACAATTGGTGGTGGTGGTTGTGGTGGTGGTGATGGTGATGGTTCCATTCTAGGGACAGTATAATGGGAGAAGACATTTCAAGAATAGGTGATGGAGTTAGAATTTGCTCTGAAAGTAGAATATTAATGATATGGAAAGTAGGATTAAAGCTGGAAAGACACTTTGGTCCTAGAGTGTAGAAAACTTTGAATGTAATATCAAAACTTTCTATTCAATAGGACAGTGGGAAGCCACAGAAAGTTTTTGAATCAAGAAGTGTTAAGATCAGAGTTGTACGTTAGGAAAATACCTCAGGTAGCAAGTATGAAAAAAAGATTGAAAAGAGGAGATACTGGAAACAAAGGATTGGACTAAGGCAGATACAATAGGAATGGAAAAAGAGGGATGATATTTTGAGATATTAAGGAGATTTCTACACCCAAGCTGTCTTTTGAAGTAAGAAGACTGGGTGTAGTAAATTAAACTAGTTATAATGTCTCATGATTTAGAATCAAATTAGTAAATCAGATTACACTAATGAGCAGGAACAGATGGTTTCCACCCAACAGTTTTGAAGGAACTCAATCATGTAATTGTATAACTTTTGGTTGTCAATGGAACTTCCTTCCCTAAAGAAGTTGCCAGGGGGAATTTGAGATTTGCTGAACCATAAGTTTTTTTTTTTTTTTCAGGGCTATAGAATAAAAAATTATACATTTCCACCATTATATCCAGAAACCCATATTATACACAATTATAAAAAGTCCTTGAAAAGGGGCTTTAAGCTACTGGGGTTTTCAGGACATTTACAATCCAGTAACACAGGTTGCCTTCTGTGGCTGGAGAGGAGAACAAGTTATTTCTCATATAAAATACTAAATTTCAATAATGCTTTATTAAAGACAGATTAATATGAAGTTTGGTTTGTGTGTGTTTTTTTTGTTTCTGTTTTTACAATTATCAAAGAACTAATCAGTCATTCTATAAAAACTTTCAAACCTCCAAAGGGGCTCTGAAGCAGGACAAAGTGCTGTCTTCTCTTTACGAAAGAAATGGGAAGATTTTCAAGTATCTGATACATGTTTAAAAGTTATCTAAAGAATTCTACATACATACATTATAGGATTAGTAAGTTTATGGTCTTAAGTTCTGTTAGATGGGCTGACAGGCGGGGGGTCCTCACTGGGTTCCATTTCCATTGCACCATCATCAAACTTAGAATCAAGTCTGCATGGGGATTTAGCCTCTCTGCTGACTGGGATATCTGTAATCGTACAATCAGTGAGTTAAAAGTAGATTTAAAAAGTAGGTGATTTTGCAGTGATGACACTGACAATGATGATGATGACAATGATGATATTGATCCAGATGACAACCAATGTGATGTTTGTGTACGTTGCCATCAATATATCCAACTTATACTAGCCTAACGTCATTAGGAAATGCCCACAAATCACATTTGCCATGAACCATGATGCCCAGAAACATAGCTAGCTATTATTTTCATTGTCATTACCTGGACAATTCTGGAAAATTCTATCTAAACAGGAACTGAATTTTTGACCCTTCAGTGGGTCTGGAATGCATATGGGCCTCCAAGCTTTAACTTGATGAGGGTCAGTATACTATAAAAACATTATGTCTTGAAGAGGGGTAGTATACTTTTCCATTTCTCATTCAGAAGGTACTGAAAACTCCTCATTCCCCTTTTCTAGTTGAATAACTGAAATCCAAGCCTACAGGTCATGCTTTCATATTCCTCTCTACTAGAAACAATATACAACCTCCCACCACAAGCCCTGGTTACATTTACAAAGTAATTTCTATAATAAACATGGTTTAAGTTATGAATAACATTCTCCCAGAACATTGATGACTGGTGTTAATGTGAAGGTAAATTCTCTCCTACGAAGGCTTCAGTTGAATCTATTCAATATTCTTTGCTTTACATTAGTGGAAAGAATATCATACTTACCCTAAAGGAATCTCTGCTTATGGATAACAGAGACATGGCTATATTCATAATTTCAGTGCCTAGAGGCATCTGGGTACAGATAGCTATGTGTAGAATATTGGCAGTGGTATAGATCCTGGTACTTTAAGAAGGAATAGAATTATTTGTATGTGTTATCAGGCAAATCTATAGCTTGCCTGGAACTACACAGGTATAATAGCCAGCTTCCCTTTTAGAAAAAAATGAAAAGTCTAGTCTCATCCACCTAATCTATTTTAAAAATCATTTCATTTTGGTTGTGACTGAGGTAAGAAAAAATTAATGAAATGTGATTTCTCCTTTTTCATTTTGTCAGAGAAAGAGCTTTTTGCAAATCCACTGGTTACTATACAATAGGAAATAGAGGTAAGCTTGGGGGAAATGCTTCTGACCCTCCATTATTTTTTCCATTATTTAATACAAATGATTTAATAAAAATATAATCAGGGCTTCCATAAGCATTAATTTCAGCACCCACCATTATTAAGGACTTGTGGCATATCCAATGGTTTAAAAGTACACATAAAATGCATTTTAAAAGATAAAACATGTCCAGTTACACATAGGACCATCCTTAGGTATAGGTGGAATTGTTGGTCATATATGTGCCATAGTTTATGGAATACAGGATGGTCTATGGATTTCTTTCCTGCTAACTCATGTTGCCCCAATCACCAGAAGTAATATTATTTCTTAAAGACTGTGATAAAGCTACACATTTTATTGGGTTAAGGCATTACTTAAAAGGGAGCTTTGCTTGGTGGCTAGAGAGTTACGCTTGAACTCAGAAGACCTCAGTTCAAATCCTAACCCCTGATGTTTTTGGCTGTGTGACCATAGGCAAATAATTTATCCTCTCTGAGTATGGGCCATCTCACTGAGATTATTTCCTAAGTGGTTTTGTAGAAAAAATCAGGCCCCTCAAGAAATCAGACTCATGAATGGGTAGATTTTAGGGGGATAATGGAGAAATCCATAAGTTAACTAGCATTTATTAAACATCTCCTGTATTTCAAACATTGTGCTAAAAGATACAAAGAAAGGCAAAAAGTAGTCCCAGATTTCGAAGAGTTCACAGTACAACAGGGGAACGTAATGGCAAGCAAAGTAGGATTTTTGCTGTTTTTTCTTTTGGAGTGTTTCTCAGCACTAAGGCAATCAAGTGCCTTTGATTGAGTCTTGCCTTTGTTTCATTCAGAAGTCGTTGAATCAAGAGTCTTTGATGACCTGCTTAAGACACAAGAAAACCCAAGTCACATGAGTTTGAGTCACATGGTTGTGATGCCCTCTGATCCTACAGAAGCTTATATATACTTGGAGGTTGACATTTTGCTTTGGGGCTCACTCATTGGAAGAGTGCTCATGTGATTTGGCCAGAGGAGATTTTGGGTAGCTGTTAAGCAGCCCTCCTGGCTTTGAAAACCCAGATGCCAGTGCTTCTCTCTCTAGTAACTATGTGTGTATATATATATATATATATATATATATATATATATATATATATATATATATATATATATGTATGTATGTATATATATATACATATATATATGTATATTGCTATGGACAGATATTTAGAAGCCCTGTTTGCTGATTTGTGTTATTTGCTCCGTTTATATAATTTCTGCTTGTAGTTTCTGTTGTGTTTTCTCTGAAGTTCAAGGTTCTGACGTTTTCCCCTGAACTAAGTGAATAATATATGTATATTTAATTAAAGTGAGATTGTAAACCCCTTAAAGTTGCTTTCCTTAGAAAAGCAGACCAAAGAACCTGTGCTAGCAGCCCTCCTGTGTGCTGGTGTTGTTGGCCTTATAACTCCATAGCAGCTGCAAGTAGCATTGTTGTTACAGGGAGGCAACCTGCAAACAACAATATACAATCAAGATATATACTGGATAAATTAGGGGTAGCTCAGAGGAAAGAAACTAAAACTAAAGAGAGAAAGAACATGACAGAAAGCCAGGCTTAGTAGGGACAATGTAATGAGAGGCTGTTTTAATTGGAAATCTTTTGTGACCGAACAGATTATGGATAAGACTTGAAAACTAAACAGAATCATTAGGAAAGGGCAAATAATGACAGAAAGTCTTGGTAATAGGTATAGTCCCCTATATGTACAGTCAGTACCACATATAAATGGACATGTTTTATTTTTTAAAATGTATTTCACACACATTTTAAAACTGAGGGTAGTAGACAATCAAAGTCTGGCCATGGGGAGTGAAGGAATGTGTACTTAAGTGGGTAGAACATTTATCAACTTAGGATTCTGGGAGCAGGCAACAGGAACAAGGGAGGCAGTACAAGGAAGTTCAAATATGTAGTCAGTGGGTCTCCTTTGGCTGAATCCAAACTTCATAGAACAAATCCCCTTATTAAAAGGATTTATTCTGTGAAGTTTGGATTCAGTCAAAGGGCTGCACTTGAGGACCTAGATGACCACATATGGCCTCAAGGCCACATGTTCCCCACCCCATGCTAATGTTAAGATCCTAGGTTTAGGAATGAAAAGGACCTCAGAAGTCAGCTAGTTCAAATGCCTCATTTTATAGATGAAGAAACTGAGTCCCAGAGAAGTCAAAGGACTTGATGAAGGTCACAATCAAGTGACTGTCAGTATTGGTGTTTGTACCTATTTTCTCTGACTAAGTTCTGTGTGTGCTTTTTCTATTCTACCAACATATTTCATTATAAACCCAAGAATTAGTATCACTTTTTTTCTTTTCCCAAGTACATTGTAGCCTCCAAATAACTCTTTAGGACAAATAATATTAATAATAATAGCAAATAGCTATATAGGGCTTATTATGGGCCAGGCACTGTGCTAAGTGCTTTACAAATACTGTCACATTTAATCTTCACAACAGCCCTGGGAGCTTGTTGTATTATTATCATCCCCAGTTTACAGATGAGCAAACTGAGGTAATCAGAGGTTAAGTGACTTGTCTGAGGTCACATAGCTAAGAAGTTTCTGAGACTGGATTTGACCTCAGGTCTTCCTGATTCCAAGCCCAGTGCACTCTATCCACTGCATCACATAGCTACCTCTTTTCCTTAGGTGATATGAACTCCTCCATTTGGTAATTAAAGTCCTTCAAGACCTAGTCTGAACCCACTTTTCCAATATTATTGTGCATGATTGTCATTCAGATATTTTATAATCTAGACAAACTGGCCTTGCTGTTTTTTACACAAAACCCTTCATTTCCTGTTTCTATGCCTTGAGACATGTTGTCCCTCTGCCTCCTTTCCTTTTGATGAATGGATTGTTTCTTTCATGTCTTTTTATCTCCAGAACCCAGCAAGGTACCTGGCATGTGGTGAGTGCTTAATAAATGCTTGATGAGGAAAATGAGATCCAGAGAGTTTTAGGGATTTGTACAGGGTGGTAGCTGTTGTTGTTGTTTGGCCTTTGTTTTTGAAGAGAACCAATATGGCATCACCAGATGATGTCTTGACTTGTGAGTGAAGGTGTTAGCCCCACTCTCTCTTCCAAAGTCATTGAACTCCAGTGGCAAGACAAAAATCAAGATGACTGGTGACAGCTTGGGATGCATTGGATCACTTTGGTGTCTTTGATGTCTGACCAAGCTCTAAGTGCTCCATAGTATCTGCTTCTCATCCCCCCATTCTACCTGGAGAAGTCTTCACATGCTTGGGGTACACACCCCTCCCCTCTACCAACTCACTGATGTGTTTGAAGCCTATTGGTTACTCCCAACCTGAGTTAGCCCATTTGTCAAGACAGTTTTACTGCAGTGTGGCTGGTGTGCTCACTACAGATTCTTAGAGCCACGGTAGAGAGTTTGGAGGTAGGATGCAAAGTTTTTCATAGAAGTCTGGGGCCTAGAACCTAGGTTTCTCACTGTTAGACCCATGACATTGTTACTTTATCATCTTATAGCAGGAGAATTTTGCTATCGTTCTTTGCTATAAAGTGAATTATAGTCCACTATGGTTGTATTATACTAAAACCTAGGGGATTTTCTTACTGAAGGGCCAAAAGAACATGATATTATAAGGAAGCTTAACCTATTAGGTAATCTCATGGTTGCAGGAAAGTTAGAATGAGGTCACAGTATAGTTATTTAAATAATTTTTGTTAACTATATATATAATATACATAATATAATATATACATAAATATATATGTATTTATATTTATAAAATATAAACTATTTTTCTGCATGGGAGGTAGTTTGGAGTAATGGATAAAGAGTTGGCTTTAGTGTCAAGAAGATTTGGGTTCCTGTTCTGCCTTTGACATGTACAGCCAGTAGGACCACAGGCAAGTCACTTAACTTCAGAGCGCCCTCTAAAAAATTTCAGACTATGAGTTACATATGAACTACTGATTGGCAATGTTGTAGAGAAATCCTATACTGGGAGTGACTCACTGATCTAGAACCCTATCTTCCCCCATCCTAAAAAAGGAAATCTACCTTTCTCAGTGCAGATTCTAGGATAATAAATTTAGTACTCAAAAAGAGCTTGGAGATCATCATCCAATTTCTCTTGTTTTTCAAATGTGTGAGCCAAGGCCAAGTAAGGTAAATGACTTTTCCAGGGGTCACAAAGCTAGTTGGTGTCCAAGGATAGATTCTAACTCAGGTTTTCTTGACTCCAAATCTGCTACTCTACCGACTGAACCATGGTGCCTCACATTAAAGTAAAGACATTTTTTAAAAGTGCATTTTCCCCCCATAACAGTCTGCCTCACTTTGCATAGTTAGAGGAATTCTGAAAGCTTTGTAGGCCATATTTTTGTCAATCAGATCACATTTTAAAAGCACAAAGGTAACTGATTGTTTAAAGAAACCCAGATGTGAGTTCTTATGTAAACTGCTGTACGTTTTCATAGTCTTCTTATTTACCCAGAAATTTATCAGGTGATGGTTTTCAGAGTTCTGTCTATTAGGATTCCTTAAAAGAGACCCTATACATTACTTAGGACAAAGACCATAATATAGACAGGCTAGAAAGGCATAAAAGAAGGGATCTGGTGACTTCTATTATATATGTGTATCTGCAATTGTGATGGCAAAAGTTCTACATATTCATTGTATGTCATGTAAAACTGGGTGCCTATCTTTTTCTAGCTCATAAATATTGCTGATTTGCATATGCTAGGCTACAACAACATTCCACATAAACTTCCCTTCCCTGAAGAAACACAGCTCCCGTCAAAACAAATCCTTAAAAATATTTACAAAGCTGTAATAAACAACACTCCTCAAAAGTACCATAAATAAAAAATCACCTCTTGAGGGGCAACACCAGTTTTATTTTCACTCATTAGGCCGTGTTTCTTTCCCACCACCAGTAAGTGATGTGGTCACCCTAACTCATGAAAATAAAGCTTGCTTTTTACCCTAAGAGATGATCTATTTCCCCTTCTACCCTTTTATTCAGATAGATAAAAATACAGTCTTTACATAAAACTGTTCCCTGGAGACAAGGATATGTTTATATTTGGCTTTGTGAAGCAGGATCTATAGTTAAGAAAATAGGAAATGGATGAAATCATATTGCTGTCAGCAATAAATAGAACCATTAGCCACTTGACACTGACCAAGTTGTTTTCTCTGTTTAATAACTTGCAGAATTAGGAGTCTATTTACAAATAGTGTTGAGAGATTTGGGACTAAAATGGAACATAGAGTATGCCTGAATTGGAAGGTTTTAGCAAAATGGTGGCTATGGGTTTAGGCCAGTTAGAGTACACTTAGGCTATGGCTCACCAACTTTGATATCTAATATTCACTCCTTAAGAAATATGGATGCTGTTCATTTCTACTCAGAGCCACAAGGAGGAATTTTTGCATCCTGTGTTAGTATCACAAACCCTTCTCAAGATTAGAAATATGAACTGTTCCCTCACTTAATGGGCAAGATTTTTCTCAAGGTGGAAAGGCAACAAGCATGCATTAAGAAGTTAGAATATAACAAACACTGACATGAGGCAGCTCTAGGGGAGGTTTCTAAGGAGATGGGGGAGGGGCAGGAAACTTCCTATGAAGGACTGCAAGTGCCGTTAACCATCTCTAAACTTAACACTGAGGGAAACCTCAGTCACCTTACTGTCTGTAAAGCTCTGTCCCTACTATTCCACAAGCAGAATTCATGAAAGCAAAATAATTTTGGCCTAGTGGTAGGAATGGAAATGAAGAAATGGTTGCTCAACACTGATGTGATAAATTTATAGGATTTAGAATGAGAAGAGACTACAGCTTGTTCAGCCATTCCCCAATTGATGGACATCTCCTCAATTCTCAATTCTTTGCCGCCACAGAAAGAGCTGCTATCAATATTTTTTGTACAAATAGACCTTTCCCCCCACCTTTTAAGAAAAATCTCTTTGGGACACAGACTTAGTAGTGGCATTACTGGATCAAAGGGCGTGCAGTTTTATTGCCCTTTGGGCATAGTTCCAAATTGCTCTCCAGAATGGTTGGATCAGTTCACAATACCACTAACAGAGCATTTGTATCCCAATTTCCTCACATCCCCTCCAACATTTATTATTTTCCTTTTTTTTGTCATGTTAGCCAATCTGATAGGCATGAGGCAGTACCTCAGAGTTGTTTTAATTTGCATTTCTCTCATCAATAACGATTTAGAGAATTTTTATATGTATACAGAGAGCTTTGATTTCTTTATCTGAAAACTGTCTATTCATATCCTTTGGCCATTTATTAATTAGGGAATGACTTGGAAAGCCAGGGATTCCAAAAGGCAGATGTGAGCAGGGAGAGCATCCCAGGCATGGGGGACAGACAGTGCAAAGTCATGGAACATCATGTGTGAGGCGGACAAGCAAGTCAGTATTGCCAGACCACAGATGTGCAGAGGAGGAGTAACACAAACATCATGGAAAGATAGGAAAAGACAAGGTAGCAAAGAGCTTTAACTATCAAAAAAAGGACTTTGTATTTGATTCTAGATATAAGAGAGAGAGCCTTTGGAGTTTAGGAGAACTAAACTACGAAAATTGAATCTTCCTCAGACTGACAGACTAATAATACTAGCTAACATTTATAGACCATTTTAAAATTGGGAAAGTGTTTTCTATATGTAATCTCATTCGAGCCTTATAATAGCATTGTGAAGCAGGTACTAGAAACATTATCATGCCCATTTTTACAGATGAGAAAACAAGTTTGGAGAAGCTAAGCAACTTTGATACTTCGCACAATTAATGTATTAGAAGCAGGTTTCAAACTCAGCTGTCTTCTGATTCTAGGTCCAGCACTCTATCCATTCATTGTCCTATACCGCCTTTCTGGGATGAGCTGACTAGAGGAAAAATGATGAACTTATCATCGATTTAGCCGTAAGTTCCAGATCATGGTGGTAAACTCTTACAGAGATCTAGAATGCCATTAAAGCTATTAAAAGAATAACTTCAACCTTCAGAAATTACTTCCATGGGTAAGCGATTTCTAGGAAGAAGTTTACTCACTCTGCTATTATCCAGATTATTTTAATTTAATTGCTGATATTAATGATGATCAATAGTAATAGAATGCTAAGATACTTAAATGCAGGTCTGACAATATCACGCCCCCCCCCCCCCGCCCAGACCCATTCAGTAAATTTAAATGGTACCCTATTACCTTCAAGATCAAATATAAAATCCTCTGTTTGGCTTTCAAAGCCCCTTATAACCTGGACTCTTTTCTATCTTTACAATCTTCTTATACCTTACCCACCACCATACTCTGTGATTCAGTGACACTGGCATCTTGCTATTCCTCAAGCAAACCTCCACCTTCTAATTGAGCATTTTCAGTGGTTGTTCTTTATTCCTGTAATTCTCTCCCTCCTCATCTCTAATTTCCTAGCTTCCTTGACTTCCTTCAAGTTTCATCTAAAGTCCTACCTTCTACAAAAGACTTTCCCAGTGCTACTTAATCTTAGTTCCTTCCTTCGGACATTACTCCCCCATTAGACTGTGAGTTCCTTGAGGCCAAGGACTGTTCATTTTTTGCCTTTCCCAGCACTTAGCACAACTTCTGGCACATAGTAGTTGCATAATAAATGCTAAGTGACTGAGTTGACTGACTGAAGTCTCATAAAAACTATTTTTGAATGATATTGAAGGATTTTGAAGATTGAATCCTGCAAAAAGCTAGGGAGAAATTCAATTTAATTGTATTCTATTTAATTCAAAATGCTTCTATCAAGTGTCTACTATGTAGAAAATTCTGAGCTTGATGCTGGGACACAAAAAAGCAAAACCAAAAATGAAACAGTCCCTACCCCAAGAAATCTTCATTTTCTTGGAGAACATCTATGCCATGTATATTTACTTCATTTCTAACTTTTACCATGTGTGGATGGTCATGGAAAGGTTTTTTAAATTTTTATTTTTTACAAATGGAAATGACATTTTTTAGTGCGAGGACCAATAAAAAAGCCAGGGAAAACTGTCCATCCTCTACCCAATAAATGCAGAAGTTCTAATGACATACAAACCACTCCTCAGTAACAATATCCCATATGATTTTCTGAGACTACCCTCTGCTGTTTACTTACATCGATACAATGGAAAGTGGCTTGTTAGTCAGAGGATCTGTGTTTGAATCCTGCCTCTGTGCCTTTGGGCAAGTCAATCTCTCTAGATTGCTCATCAGATAATTGGGAAAATTGTACCACATCATCTCGAAAGTTCATTAAAGCTCTATATATATTATTTAAATTTCTCTCTTTAAAAAAGTGGTAGCTAATAACATGTCCATCCAAGTGTATTTATATTGAGTTTATTCTCTAATAGCCTTTGTATGAAATATTGTGCTAAGAACAATTCAGAGGAACATTATGATCTCCATATATTAGAAAGAGGGGAAGCCAAAATGAAGAAAAAATTAAAATATCATTATTTAAGGAAAAACATATTCATGGCATCTTGACATGGGTTGGATAAGGCAGCTGAATCTTGAGATGCTAAAAATTAAGGTAGATTTTCTTCTCATCCTGTTAAGCTAACTTAATCCTTCATAAAGAGAGATGGATAATTTTTTAACAGCTCTTCTTGGCTGTGCTTTGAAAAGGAATAAACAATATTTTAGCAATAAGCTAATATTGAAAGACTAATTTCAGTTGAAATGATTTCTTTTATCTGAAGAATTAGACTTTGTGAGGATACAATCTATCCATTGAAACATTGAAGTTATTAAGTAGTGGAACAAAACAATGCTACCATTATATAGTATTCAGATTTGACAGATGAGAGTTGATTCTCTTAGCAAACATGTACTTTGACAAGACTTGCCTGTCAACTAGCAAGTACAGCTTAATGAATGAATGCAGCATAACATCATATTGGCTTCGAAAGCTTCAAGAAACTAATATCTTGGACCAAAAAATACATATTCTTGTGGATAAGATGGAGAAATAGGATGGTAGTGCCATTTGACGGAGTCATAGCTAGTCAGACATGGTTGATCGTGGAAGACTGGGTAACAAATTGATGTCAACCTTTAAAAATTAGTATGACATCAGTTTATGCATGACATTGTTGCTTAACAACAACAATAAAAAACCTACTATGATCATAGATACCCATTGATTAAGGAATGGTTAAAAACTGTGATAAATAAATGTCATGGTATATGATTGAGCTAATAGCATTGTTGAAAATGATGAAAACATAGAAGCATGGAAGCACATATGGGAACTGATGCCAAGTGAAATAAAAGACAGGAAAATGATAGACACAATGACTGTGACAATCTTAATGGAAAGAACAACCATCACGAAACAATTGAAATTGAATGAAAGGAAGAAAACAAGCCTTTATTAAGTGCCTACTACATGCAAGATACCAAGTCCAATATTTTATTAATATCTCAGTCAACACTCGCAGCAGCAACACTAAGGTATGTGTTACTATTATTACCATTTAACATTTGAGGAAACAGAGGCAGATTGAGGTTAAATTATTTGCCCAACATGACATAGGGAATAAGCATCTGAGACAGGATTTAAATATGGGTCTTCCTTACTCTATCCATTGCCACCTAGCTGCCCCTGAATGTTGTGAAATTACAAAAAATAACCTGACTCCAAAGAAGAGATTTGAGAAGATACCTGTCCCTGGTTCTTTGCCCAGGTGATGATCCATGGATGTGGAATATTATGCATAACATCAGAATTTTTAGATATATTAATTAATTTTCACGGAATGTTCTCTTTCTCTTAAAATCACATGTTATAATAAATTATGGCCTTCTAAGAGAAGATTGTGGGAGGGTTAGCACAGAGTTTATCTTTAATATGGGGTTAAAATAGGCATTATAAATCCCCCAAAGAATTCTACTTAAAAAAACCTGAAAAATGGTCAAAGGATATGAACAGGCAGTTTTTCGATGCAGAAATCAAACCCATATATAGTCATATGAAAAATGCTTTAAATCATTATTAATTAGATGAATGTAAATTGTAACAACTTTGAGATATAATCTCGCACCTATCAGATCAGCTAAAATGATAGAAGGGGAAAATGAAAAATGTTTGAGGGGACATTAATATACTGTTGGTAGAATTGTGAACTGATTTAACAATTTTGGAGAGCAATCTGGAATTGTGCCCAGAGAGTTCCTAAGCTGTGCATACAGTTTGACCCAGCAGTACCACTACTACGTCTGTATTCCAAAGACATCAAAGGAAAGGGAAAAGGCCCATAGGCACAAAAAATATTTATAACAGTTCTTTCTGTGGTGGCAGAGAATTGGAAATTGAGGGGGTGCCCATCATTGGGGAATGGCTAAACAAGTTGTGGTATATGATTGTGGTGAGATACTACTGTGAGAAATGGTCAACTGGCTTTTTTTAGAAAAATATGGAAAGACTTGCATGAAATACTGAAAAGTGAAGTAAGCAGAACCAAGAGAGTATTGTCTATAGTAACAGCAATATTATTCAAAGAATAATTCTGAACAACCAAGTTATTGAGTTCTATAAATACTCAAACCAAATATAAAGGACCTATAAGGGAAGATGCTATACACCTCCAGAGAAAGAACTGATAAATAGAAATATTCATAGCATGGTTTTACATATGTTTGTAAATCTGTATCAAATTGTGGACTTCTCTAGTGTGGAGTAGGGAGGGAAGGAAGGAGACAGTTTGGAACTTAAAATGTTACAAAAAATAAGGAGAGAAAAAAAGAATAAAAGCTCCCCAAAGGCAGGGCAAAAACTGGATGGTCTTATGTAGGAAACAATAGCTAAGCTACATTTTAAAAGACTAGGAAAATCCCCACTCCCTGCAAAGAATGAAGCCAGAGATACGTATTTAAAGAATTTTTTGAACTGGAAAGAATCTTATGGACTACATGATTTGACCTCTTCAATTTTTATAAAGAAGAAAATTGAGTCCCAGAATTGTAAAGTGATGGCCAAGGTCACATAGCTAATTAGTGGAAGATTTAGTCAGTCAATAAGGTCCTAGTTGGGTCTATACAAAGATTAAATTGTTTGGTTCCTAGATGTAAAGACAAAAATATTCGATTTTGTGTAGTCTAGTGTGCATGTGTGCCTTGTTTATGTATTCATGACTGGTTAGCTAATTTGAAAGCCACTTACATGTTGTATAAATTTTTGGAACCTCCTCACTAAATTGCATATGCAAAAGCATGGAAATACATTTCTACTCAACAGCTAAAAGAACGAAGACTGATATGCTTGATTTTTTTGGTGCATGACAATTTATAGAAATCAAAAGCTATGTGATGGTTGACTGATGTATACACTAACACTTTGTGAAAATGCCTTGAAGATTCCATCACGTTTCTTCTTGTGCTTTCCTCTGTAATGAAGGAGAACATATTTTATTACAAATATTATGTCTGTCTGCAAAAACACTGGTTTGGGTCATGCCATTCATCTCCTTCCTACTGCATTTTGACCTAGTCATTACTGAAAACCATATACTTAAGTTATTTCTCCACTGTGACTTAATACCAACTGTAGGAAATGGTCCAACAGCTTACCTGTATCTCTGACATATTCAATGCTTTCCACCAAGAGATGCTTGAAGGCACTAACAAATAGCATTACATAGTACCATCCATCTCATGGGAATTCACTTGTGAATTGTATTGAGATAGTGTTGGTTAAAAAAAGAACAACACAACATTCTCACGCTGAGGACTGAGGAGTCAAAAAAAAATCATTGTGCTGCGTTCATTTTATATATGAAGAAACTGAGACCTAACATAGCTGAATAACCCTCCAAATCAGAGAATTTTAACAACAAAGGAAATATCAGAATCCATTTTTCTTTTTTTTTACTTAATAGTATTTTTTTTCCAGTTACATATAAAGTTAGTTTTCAACAATCACTTTTATAAGATTTTGAATTCCAAATTTTTTGCCCCTCCTCCTTCTTTCTCTCCTCCCAGATGGCAAGCAATTTGATATAGGTTGTATATCTACAATCATATTAAACATATTTCCACAATAGTCATGTTGTGAAAGAAGAATCAGAACAAAAGAGAAAAAACAAGAGAAAGAAAAAACAAAACAAGTGAAAATAGTACATTTCGATCTGCTTTCAGACTCCATAGTTCTTTCTCTGGATGTGGATAGCACTTTCCATCATGATTCTTTTGGGATCATCTTAGATCATCGTATTGCTAAGAAGAGCTAAGTCTACCATAGTGGATCATCCCACAAAATTGCTGTTACTGCATGCAATGTTCTCCTGGTTTTGCTCACTTCACTCAGCATCAGTTCACATAAGTCTTTCCAGGTTTTTCTGAAATCATCCTGCCTGTCATTTTTTTTTACAGCACAGTAGTATTCCATTACATTCATATACCACAGCTTCAGCCATGATTTTACTTTTATATCTTTTACTTTTATATACAGATATAGTAGTGGTATTGCTGGATCAAAGAGTATACACAGTTTTATAGCCCTTTGGGTATAGTTCCAAATTGCTCTCTAGAATGGTTGGATCAGTTCACAACTCCAACAATAATGCTTTAGTGCAGAATCCATTTTTCAAAGATTAAGGTCAGTCTATTGTTCTGTAGAACAGGGATTTCCAACCATTTTTGGCCCTGGTATTCCTTGGCATTCAATAAATATTCCCAGAGCCCTATTCAATATAAAAGGAAACAAGCTCTAGAATTTATTATGTGTAGACATACAGGAAATAAAAATAAATTACATTTTCTTTAGATTATATTTTCGTAAAAACAATTTTAGTAAGTACATTAAAAAATGGTTCTTTTAACATGTGGGTAAGGAGTGTTTTGGGTTGATAATCTCTAATCTATAATATGCTTCATTTTCAGTGGAAGTCCAGTATAGTCAAGACCATAGTACCCAAATCTCATTTAATGTCACATATTTTCATATTTATCAAGTTATTTGAAAAGATCACCAATATTATGATTTTTGCCTATTGAATTTAAATGATCTTGTCTTTGAGTATACCTTTTTCAGTTATTATCTCAGATAATACTTTAATATCCCAAACCATATGGTGTTTACTCTTTTACCCATAAGCTATTCTTCTAAAAATGATTTCACTGATGGGAAATATAACAGAATATTCATCAATGCTTTTAATTTTTTTATTTCATCTCCTTCCATCCTTTGCCAGCCTATTTTCCCCCTTGTCAATAGCCTATCATCTATTTACCAAAGATGAATAAAATTTATGTCAAGTTATTGATTAAAAATATTGATTTCAACATTTAAATATCCACGCAACTTCTAGGAAAACCAATTTCGATGAAAAAATATAGTGTTGTTCATGATTTTTTCCTCCTACAAAAATCCTACTCCAAAGCTTCATGGCTTGGAAATGGGCCTAAGTTCTCAAAGGCAGTAACAACATACTGCAAACCTCTGTCAGGTTCTAAGATGCTGGATTTGCAATAAGTCCTAGCAGACCTATTGTCTGAGTACTAACCTCACCAATCATGGAGAGTATCATTTTTGGTAGGTTGGTCCATGGGTGATGACTTCTCTGGCCATGGAAACATTAGGGTAATCAGTTTCTTTTAAAAATATGGATATGTGTATTTATAGGCCATATATATTATTTCACTACCTCATCATGGATGAAGTGATCACATCTTGAGGTTAAGCAGGTATATATTGCTTGGGAACTGATCTATACATATGTATGTGTGTATGTGTATGTGTGTATGTTTATATATGTATGTATGTATATATGTATGAATGTGGATGTGTAGTACATAATACAGGCACAATTCACAAATGTGTGCTTATTTTTAGGGCTACTGTGTGATTATTGCTTAATATAAAATACTTAGGTTGACTTTTTGTGGCATGGGGTAGCCTTGGAGTATACAGATGTTTAATTGATGACAACTATGTTTCTCTCCTCTATATTAGGAATGGGGAGGCAGGTTAGAATATTCAAAGAAAACTGTGCCAAGTACTGAGCATGTCAAAAAGTGAATGGAGCTAATAGAGAGTGATAACTGAATGACTGTGTTGCTTAATATGTCTTTATGTGGATATATACATATCTTTCTATGTATCTATCTATCATTTAGCCAATAAGTATTTATAAGTGCCTACTGGGTGGCAAATACCATGCTAAATGTTAGACATACAGAGAAAGGCAAAAGACGGTCCCTGCCCTCAAGGAGCTCACAATCTAATGTGGGAGATAACATAAAAAATGGAGGTAAAAAGTGGAGGGTGGGGGTTGTTGGAAGCGTGATGAAGTTTAGAGGATTGTAGCCAGGTAGCAAACAATGAAATGGCTGTTCTAGGTATGGAAGATCTAGGAGACCCTCTTCCCTTTTCCATTCTCCATGGAGGGTTCAGCGAGGACTAGCACCTCTGGTGTGAGGGCTTGCCTAGCCCTTTTCAGAGCTCCTCATCCACCTCTGGTGTCCACCATGCACCCAACTCTCACCTATGGCTCCAAGAAGCTTAGCATGCAGAGTAGTTAAACCATCTCAGTAGATGGACTAAATCAGGGTGAGGGTAACCTACAGGCCCCCAGACTCATCGGTGAGTTAGGTGGATGTCTACCCCAAGTATGTGAAGACTTCCCATAGTGTAATGGGCAATTGAGAACAATTTATTCCAAGAGCCATGAAGACAGTGGAAGCAGGCACTGTGGAGCTCTTGGAGCTTGGTCAGACAACAAAGGTGTCAAGGTCATCCACTGAATCCCAGGCCACTGCCAGTCATCCTGACTTTTGTCTTGCCACTGGTCTTTGACGACTCTGGAAGAGAGAGTGAGGCTGACAACTTCATGCAGCTCTGCATTGCTTCAGTCCAATTCACTCATACCCAAGAATGGATCCTGTTAAAGTTGCTTAGTAAGGAAGTATGGCACACTGGAAAGAGTATTAGCTCTGGAGTCAAGAAGAGTTGGCTTCAAATTCTGGCTCTGCTACTGACTGTATACACAGGCATTGGGGGAATCATGTAACATCTCATTTTCCTCACCTGAAAAATTAAGCTGTATGACACCTAAGGTCCTTTTAAGTTCTAAATCTATGATCCTACAAACTGGAGGCAGATGATAATCAAGTATTTTGCTAAACAAATAAGTACAGCCTATCCAGAAGGACTTAATAGACCTGTGCTTAGAATTGCTACTTTGGGATAAACTTGAAGATTTTTATGACCATCAGTGTGCTGAAATTTTTATATAGAAGCAAATTATAAAGATGGCCCAAAGAAGTGCTATTGTGCTCTTAATAATGGTTGCCATAATGAAACCTATGCCATTACAATATCTCTTAGAGTCCTTACTTCATTTAAGCCTGATATTTGATCAACTTAACTTGCAAAGTTATTGAAAGGATACTATTAACACCTTCTGTGATTGTTCATAGATTTAAGTTTTGTAAGTAGAATCAACAGCCTAGTTAAGGCTTTGATTTTTTTATTATAGAGCTTCTCTCCCCACCCTGTTTCCCTCCCTCTCTCTCCCATTGCAATTTAAGGGAATTATTTGCTTGATTATTTGGAAATACTGTGACATATGTTCTGGGTTTTAAGGGACCTTACATAAGTTAGTCTCCACATGTGGTGGAAGAATGATTCATGGGCAGTTGGATTATTTCCTTCAGAAGCTACTGACATCAATGATATTACCTCACTTTTCTTTAAGTACCATGCAAGTCTTGGATTCTTTTGAAGCTTGGCCAAATGAAGGAAAGTTCCTTGTTCAGTAATGTTAATTTGAATTCTGAGACTTCCAGCAATTGTTTCAGTATCACTGCTCTCTTATTTCTGAACTGGGAAACAAATTTACCAGAGGGAAGATGTACATTGCGGACATCTTCTAATTGCAGGGGATTCATGGGTGCTTGGTCACTGTCTAATTCTCTTATCAGTAGGTTACCTACTTGTAGGTCATGAATAACAAATATACAGTTTTTTTCTAATATGAGAGTTCAAAAGATGATGAATATTTGTATTATTTTTATATTTCTAGTTAATAGAACATTCAAATCAATTCAACCAATATTAATTAAACACCATTATGTGCAAGGCACAGCACTTTGTATTGGGAATTTAAAATTATATGATATATGATAATGATATGATCCTCTCCTTAAAGAGTTTACAAAATAACTGCTAGGGAAGAAAAGGAGGGAGAGAATGAATATACATTATACAAGTAACTTTAACATAAGGGATAATGTGATAAGTTCAAGGTCTGGACAAAATACTATGAGAAACTTAAGAAGGAAGAGTTCATCTTTTGTCCTATATCCATTTTGTTTGGACTCAGTTGTTTTTATGTTGTCTCCTCCATTAGACTGTGAGCTTCTGGAGAGAAGGGATCATTTTTGCTTTTCTTTGTATGTTGAGCACTTAACACAATGCCCGGCACTTTGTAAATGCTTAATAAATGCTTCTTGACTGAGAGACTAGAAAAAGCTTGATGGAATAGGTGGCACCTGAGTTATGTAGGAAGATGAGATTTTCAGGAGGCAGGGAAAGGTGGAAGGGCTAACTCTTTCCGAAACTCGGAATAGCATAAGTAAAGGTTCATAGCAGAGGGAGTGCGATGGGACTGTGGTAAAGTGAATATGGTGATGAATGCCCTTCAATTTAGTCATAGAATACATGGATGTAAACTCAGTAGAGTATAACTTCCTTGAGAATAGGATCCCTGTTCCATTTTTGTCTTTATATCCTAGAACCTAACATAGTATCTTGCATAGCAGAAATTTAATACATGCTTCTTGAGCTAAACTGAATGAAAGGGAGTCGTGTGTGATAAGAACATGTAGAAACACTCAATTTTGTATCATTTAAGTAACCATATAAAAACACAAATAGACTTTGGTTCCATATAGTCATAGATGACATACCAACTCCCATATAACCCCAAAGAATGAGATTATTAAGAGTTAGCCTACTCCATTAATTGACCTTTAAGACATTGGCACAGTATGTATATGTATTTTTTTCCAAGTAGAAGAAGCAGCTTCCACTAACCTAATAACTTCTGACCCTGATGATTTGATATGATGCAAGCTTGACTATCCTTCTTTGGGTAAGTCATTCAATCCTGAAAGTGAGAGAACTGGAACTCAAACTATGATCTCTAAAATTTTTCTAGTCTTTACAACATTGCAGAAGTCATTTCATCTTTTTTATCTCCATTTCCACATCTATTAAATGAAATGTTTGGGTTAGTTAATCTAGTCCCTTTCATCTCTGATTCTATTATTCTGTCCATTTATAACCTCATAAGATAACACCTAAACCATGGAGTGAATTCTTGAATATATTCCTTCATCCACCAAATATCCTAAACTTTCTAGTATCTCTATACCAACAACATTGTCAAATTGTTAGAATTTAATTTTCTAGTACAAGGCCCTAATGAATAATATGTGGATCATATTACTAGCAGATGAGCTGTTCTTAGCTGAATGCATTTGCAATTAAACCAGATGGGAAACTTGCATGCTGAGACAGTATTTTCAAAAATCGTTACTATCAGCAACTTGCGAATTTTCTCAGTATACAATAGTGGATCAATATTATGCCAGGTGCTGAACAAGGTGAGACCATTGCTATTTACTAGCTATGAGAACTCAGGCAAGAAACTTTGTTTTTATGTGCCTCTGTTACCTCCTCTGCAAAATGGGAATAACTGTATTTTAATGTGTGGGTTGAACTAGATGATCATAGGTTCATAGATTTGGAGATCAAAGGTATCCCAGAGGTCATCTAGTCCAACTTCCTCATTTTGCAGATAAGAGATAAAGATGTAGGGAGGCAAAGTATCTTGCCTAAGGTAACAGAGATAGCATGAGGCAAAGATAGGATACAAATGAACATAGGTCATCTGATACATGAATTCTTTCTGCTATACTATGCAGATCTTGGATATGAAAAGAGAATAAAAGGTTGGATATAGATTCCAAAATAACCGTTACTCTCAAAATTGTATCCAATGACATCCATGATTCCCAGAGATTCTGAGGGAATAACCGTGAAAATACTCTGAAGCTTGACTTATATGATATGAGCAGCCCTTAGGCAATGTTTCAGACTCTGCTCTATTCTGTTACTTCCCCAATTGTGCTCAACCACATCATTAAAAGACTGGAAGTTGATATTTAAAAATTTAGTTAAGGATTTTTTTTTAAGCAGACTTACACTGAGTGTGGCCTTTTTGAGCAATGGTTTGCAAATAAAAATAGAAAGCATATTCACTTTCCCTAAGAGAAATAACAATGCTTTGTTGAATGAATGCCTTGTTCTTCTCTTAACCAAAAACAAACATTAATTGAATACCTACTTGGCAAATGGAAATGAAATGAACTCTATATTAAAATATCAGCTCCATTCAGTTCACTTCAGCAAACATATCTCAAACAACTTCCTTCTCCTACCTCTATACATTTATATGTGTCATCTCCCCATCTTACTCTGAATGCATTCTTTCCTCATTTACACCTCTTTTTCCATGAAGGCTCTCAGCTTACATACCATCTCTTCCATGAAGACCACCTTTATCCCCTCAGGTGAAAGTGATATTTCCCTCCTCAAATTTCTCAAATTTTTGTAGGGCACCCTTTCATTCTCTTCTCATTTAACTTACACACATGTATATATACACATATATCTATATGTATGAACATATACACATGTATATCTATTTATTTATGGCACACATTCTCTTACAAACTACTGTAAAGGGATAATATTTACAAGATATGCATATATTCAAGATATAGATATCTCAAATGTTTTTTCTTGCACACACACATATACTATATGTACATATAAATAATATATTTAAATAAAAATTCTCTTACTGTAGGTTGTGAGAGGGAGTGTGGCATAGTGTCATAATAGATTAGGAGCTGGTTGCTGAGTCAGGAAGAACTAAGTTCAGGTTTACTCTACTAGTTGGTTGTATAACTTTGGGCAACTCCCTTAACTTCTCAGTACCCTGGGTAACTTTCTTTTTTTTTAACTTTTACTTTAAGTTCTAAATTCTTTCCCTTCCCCACCCATTGAGAAAGCAAGCAATACAAAACATATTTCCATTTTAGCCATGTTGCAAAAAAAAGAAAGAAAAAGAAAAAAAGAAAGGGGAAAAATATACTTCGATTTGAACTCAGAATTCATAAATTCTCTCTCTGGAGGTAGATAGTATTTTTCCTTGTGAGTCCTTTAGAATTGTCATGGAACATAGTTTCAATCAGAGTAGCTAAGTCTTTCACAGTTGTGTATCATTACAATACTGCTGTTACTGTGTACAATGTTCTCCTGGTTCTGCTCATTTCACTTTTTATCAGTTCATATGTCTTCCTAGATTTTTCTGAAACCATACCCTTCATTTCTTATAGCACTCAAGCTGATCATTTTGCTGATATGCATTGATGGAGGGAGTTTCTTCATTAGGAGCACTCAAAACTGATGAAATCACAGTTCATGATTGAGGGTGTCAGAGGGTGGAGAAGTTGTAAGCTTACTGGGAGCGGGGATTTTATCTTTATATTCCTATTGTCTAGCATAATTCCTCACATATAACAAGTGATTAATAAATATTTGTCAAATCAAAGTATTTCTTTTTCTAGGCAAGCAGGATGCAAAGATGAATAAAACACAGGCCTTGCCCTGAAGGGGCCAAATACTTTCATGATAGGTAGCTGGCTGAATGTAAAACACAACCAGAGAGTTAAACATTTTTCCCACAGTCTCTAGCAAAGTACTGTTATCTCATTTGGATGTTTTCTTTTTATTGTAGCATTATACAAGGAAAGTGGTACTTAAAAAGCCATAATCAGTTGCTAAAGGCATTAGTTTCCCTTTACAATTCAGGTGCAAGCACAGGATGACTTGACAGACATTATATTCTTAAATGTTTCTGCCCATAAACGGAATACATTTTTTTGGCTGTACTTGGGAAATATTAAAAAAAATTATTCTTATCCTTTTAACTTAGTATATCATTCATCATATCCTACACCATTCGGTTCAGTATCCTAGTCATTTTCTATTAGGGAAAGCAAGTGGGATTCAGATTTGATAACATAATAAATTCAAAACCCACAAGAGATGATTCCATTCTCAAGAGGAGATAGTTCTCAAAAGAGAACAAATCTATTTGAGAATTTAATCATCTAGCTCCCCATGCATATTAGAGTTATAGAGCCTTATGTATATAGCCCATTGTACAGATCTTCCCTTCCCTTCCCTTCCCTTCCCTTCCCTTCCCTTCCCTTCCCTTCCCTTCCCTTCCCTTCCCTTCCCTTCCCTTCCCTTCCCTTCCCTTCCCTTCCCTTCCCTTCCCTTCCCTTCCCTTCCTCCCTTTCTCTCTCTCTCTCTTTCTTTCTGTCTTCCTTCCTTCCTTTCTTTCTTTCCTTCTTTCTTCCTTCCTTTCTTTCTTTTTTTCTTCTTTCTCTCTTTCTTTCTTCCTTCCTTCCTTCCTTTCTTTCTTTGTTTCTTTCTTTGTTTCTTTGTTTCTTTCTTTCTTCCTTCCTTCCTTCCTTTCTCTCTTTCTTTCTTTCTTTCTTTCTTTCTTTCTTTCTTTCTTTCTTTCTTTCTTTCTTTCTTTCTTTCTTTCTTCCTTCCTTCCTTCCTTCCTTCCTTCCTTCCTTCCTTCCTTTCTCTCTCTCTCTTCCTTCCTTCGTTTCTCTCTCTCTCTCAATCTTTCTCTCTCTCTCTCTCTCTCTCTCTCTCTCTCTCTCTCTCTCTCTCTCTCTCTCCCCCTTCCTTCCTTCCTCTCTCTCTCTCTCTCTTCCTTCCTTCCTTTCTCTCTCTCTCTCTCTCTCTCTCTCTCTCTCTCTCTCTCTCTCTCTCTCTTTCCTTCCTTCTTTCTTTCTTTCAAAGAGTCAAATATGGAAGGACTCTTAAAGCTCATGTTATCCAGCCCCTCATGTTACAGATGAGGACTTGCCTGGGGTCATATCATTGGTTAGTGCCAAAGCCAGGGCTAAATTCCAACACTCCTAATTCCCAAGCCAGTGCTATACATGTAGAGTATTTGATTGTTTCATCTGGGAAATTGAAAGTCTACCCTTTCAGGAGCAGGCAATGATTTTCAGCAAATGGACTGGAACCTGTGGTTCCATGGGCTTGTGACCTATGGTCATGCATACTGAGTAGGCCCAAGCTTATAACGACCCTCAGAAACCTCAGTATTTTATTTCTCCACCCTCTTCCCATATGTCTGCTCTGTTTATGTATGTGGGAGAGGTCCTGTTGAGTGTAGCTGATCTTTCCCAGCTGGGGCCTCTCCTCTTGCCCTGGCTCCTTCCTTTGAGGAGTAGTTGTTCCATACCTCATTTAGACTCAAAAAGTGGTGAAATCTCTGTCCGGTAATTGGGCCCTGTCACAGGAACCATATACAAGAGATGGCTCCTACATAAAGACTGTGAGGGATGAGAAAGCAAAAAAGAAAAAATAGAATAACACAGAAGAACACATCACATCTGGACAGCCAAATGTGATCAGCATGAACCTTTATTCTTGTTTTTGGAATGAAATTGCGTCTGCAGCTTTCTTTTGCTTTCTACAATGGCCAGAATCCAGATAGGCTAAAGTACTGTACTGGAGACAGAAAAAGGCTAAGTATCTCAGAATCAGCTTTGTTCATTCTCCTTGTGCCTTTCCTTTGATGGCCCACATTTCTTATCCCACTCCATTTCAGAAACAAGTAATCATCTCCCAATGGTAACTCTCTCATCAGCCCTTTTGACAGTACTTACTGTGTGTAACAGCAAAGATTTATGTTTATAGTTGTGGCTAAATAAAAATCTATTTTCTGCTGAGGGACAGCCTATGATCTATAATGAGAAAAGGCTTCAGGGAAGGGGGAGGAGTTCATTCGTGTGCATGCATGTGTTAAAATAAAACAAAACAAAAAATGCCAAAAACACAAAATGCCACTTCCTAGCAGGTGACTAGTTCTCATATGTGAAACAGAAATTGTGTTCCCTGGCTAGTCAATTTTGTCCAAATTCCTTATTTTGTGGAAGAGGAACTAAAGCCACAAAGTCACACAGATATTAAGTAGGGTGGTACAGAGGAAAGATTACTGGATTTGGAAACAGAGTACCAGGATTCAAATTCTGCTTCTGCCATTGACTAATGAGGTGACCTTGGAATAGTCACTGAATCCATGCTCCATTTTATAGACGAAGAAACTGAAGATCCAAGATTGGATCCAGGTCTCTGGTCTAGGGTGCTTTTCAATGTACTTGTTACTTTGAGTTCCCAGAAGAACGGCATGATTACAGTGTTTGATGTTGCTAAAGGAAGATGATACCACAGAAGAAAACTGAGAGATCAGTAGATCTTTATTCTAGTGCTGAGTATATTGCAATGGCTTTTTAATTGTTCTTCATGGCTCAAGTCATTCCCGCTCCTCTACTCTCTTCCTCCACTTGTCTGTCAAAATGATTTTCCTAAAGGATAGGTCTGTCCATATCACCTTCCTATTCAGTAAACTCCAGTGGAGGAACGTATAAATTTTTCCATTTGACTTTTAAAGCTGTTTATAACCATCCCTTTCCTAAGTTTCCAGTTTCCATACATACAACAACCTGGCTTTCCTGATCTGCTTTTTGACCTTTGCATTCGATATTCCTAACACCTGAATCCATGCCTCTGTACTGGCTATTCCTCATGCTCGGCATGTTTTCTCTCTTCTTCTGCCTTTTAGTCTCCCTGGCTTCCTTCCAGACTCAGCTCAAATACTGCCTTCTGCTGTTGCTTTCTCTGAGATTGTCTTCCATCACCTCTGTATATATCTTACCCAAGTTGTCTTTCCCATTACAGCATGAGCTCCTTGAGAGCAGAGAAGATGACTGCATTTCCTTGAACATTGAGCACTTACCATAGTGCCTGGCCTTATGTGATTAAAAAATGCTTGTTCATTGACTGATACTAATATCTTCAGGACTTTGCCCAGTTAACCTCAAAGTCCTTGGCTTCTTCACCTTTAAGATGGAATACATGGTTATGCCTTCCTCCTGTTACATGATGGAGCCACTTCATTTTCTAGTCATACATTTCCCTGCTGATACCCTACTCTCATAAATTTCCTTGTTATTAAGATTTCTCAGTCTCCTCACATTTATCATATGCCTCACCATTGCCCATTAGTAGACCCAGAACTCTAATTTTTTTGGATCCTATTATATTTTGTGACTCACAGCTCTAGAACATCATCAGAAGTCTATTGATATTATGAAGATGTGGCTTCATTTCAGGGAATGGTTACAATATTTTAAACCTCTAAAATTCAATGATTCTAAGAAAGGATACATTAACCACCACTTTTTTGCTTAAGTTAATCAGAGTCATTGAACATTCCTGACTCCTTTAAATAATTGTGTCACTTTGTGCTCTCCTATGGATTTTTATATTGGTCTCATTCTTCCGCAGGCTGCACGGTGGACTTTTTCTACCCTGCCCTAGAAACATCTTCATCTTGGAAGCTCACTCCATTCCTGGAGTTCACCCGTTGGAAGGATATCCTACTTTTGTAGCCTTTCCCTCTGATTGGATAACTCCTTCTATAATCTCCATTGCAGGAGGGCTCCCAGACCAGCCATATATGATTTCTCTCTAGGCTGTACTTAAGACTTTCTCCCCTCATTTCTCTCCACACTAGCACCTTTGTATCTTCCTTCCCATTTTCAAATTCCTTTTATGTGTTGTCTTCCTTCATTACATTGCCAGGGATTGTGTTTCTTTATGCTCGTATTTATGCTTGTATTTGTATTCTCACTGTCTGGCACAGAGCCTGGCACATAGTAAGCATTTAACAAATGTTTGTTGACTGACTGACTACAGATAGGCATTTGGAGTATAGCTATGAGAAGTTTCAAACTACTCACTGGGCATCTGTATTCCTAGTGCATGTGTACCCAGGGCTTAGCACAGTGCCTGGAACATAATTAGCATTTAATAAATGCTTGTTGACTGACTGTCTTCAGATTGGTATTTGACATATAGCTGTGGGAAGTTTCAAACTTGCAGTCTTCTTAGAAGATTGGGATAACTAAAATTTCAAAAGCAGCAAGAAAAGTTTAGACTGAGGGTCAGACATCTTCAAAACAAAGAGGGAACAGGGTGCACAAGTAGATGAAAACTTCTTCACAGAGCAGATCCATGGTTTTCATAGTGTGGAGAGTTTTGAATTCTCTGAGTATCAAAAGGCTTAGAGCTTAAAAAAGTCTTAGCCAGGATTTGTAATATTTGCTAGATTCTGGGATGAATCCCAATTGTTATTCTCTTGGAGAGAAATTTTAAGTACTATTTCATTTCTGTTTTTTTCTTTATAACTTTTTAAGAGTCATGGCAGTACATTGTATGGAAATATATTCTACAGAAAATTCCTCTTAGAGATCCTGTTTCTTTAAGAGAATGGTCCTGTAGGAGTTGTCATAATTGGTTAGGTATGTAGTTATGCAGGGTCAGTCTGACCAGTAAGCAGAGTGGGTGGCTGCCAGTGTGGTATGATTTAAAAGGCACCAGAAGTCCTTCTTTTACAAAACAAATTCTCCATATGACTCCCTGGTGCCCTAATTGCCGTCATTAGAGCTTCCTTCCCTTGGATTATACCAAACTGCTTTGTCCCATGAGAAGATACTAATACACTTTGCTGAGGCATTTTCCTTATCAGTTTCACTTATATCTTAATCAATAAATTAATAAGTCAACAAACATTTATTAAATGTTTACTATGTGCCAGACACTGCTAGCTGTTAAAAATACAAAGAATGAAACAGTATCTACTCTTAAGGACCTTACCGTTCTATTCAGCCTTATCAGTCATTTTTATCATATTGTCAATAAGCTTATTAGGTCATTTGATAACCAGGTTTAATAAAAAACAAAAGGGGCTGATAAGAGTAAGGAAGAGGAAAGGAGAAGAGAACACAAGTCCATTGGGTATGTTGAAAAGGTACCAAGAGGGAGAGTAACGGGGAAGAAATTTTGCTAAGGTCTGCCAGATAGCTATGCAACCTTGGATAAAGGAAGATCTAAGTGCAGATAATGTTCCTTTTGGGTAGGTGGGACCCGTCTCTGTTGAGAATATGTGGGATCCTTGTTGGAAACCAGTCTGAGAATGAATGACCTAGTGTCAAAACTAGAAATGATTTGATCCTCTCTTAGTTTCTCTAGGGTCACCTAATAAAATAAAATCATTTGTATTTGAAGATGGGAATTCATCAGGAGCCTAATCTAGAGAGATGTTCAGTTAGTCAGTCAGTCAAAAAGTATTTATTAAGCACTTAATATGTGCCAGGGACTATGTTAAACACTGAAAATAGGAAGAAAGGCAAAACAGGTTCCTGCCCTCAAGAAGCTCATATTCCAGTGGGAGGGACAGCATGTAAATAACAAGGTATAAAAATAATAATATAGAGAAGATAAAATAATCAATATCTTCAGACATTTCTTTTACGGAATTGAGTAGCTATAGTTAAAGTAGGCTTGGAACATTTGGCTTAGATTTTGGGGATCTGATGTCATTGTTTTATATACTTATCTTGTGTTATTCCTGTTGTATTGTTTTAAAGTTCTATTGACACCAGTTATCACAAAACTCCTATTGATTACCCCATTGCCTTATGTAATAGATAAGAAAGATCTTGGGGCCTAATGTAATGACAATTTAGATTTGAAGATGTTTCCCACCCATTAATAGGCCCTGTGACCTGCTTATGTCACAGGAAGTCTAAGTTACATGTGGTGGGAGGAGCTTGCAGAGAGAAAAAGGAAAGTGTGTCACAGGAAATGCTCACGGAGAGAGCAGTTAGAACTGAGGGAGAGAGCAGACATGCTATCTGTGCTATGAGTGAGTTTGTGGCAAGGCCCCAGCAGAGGGATGGAAGGTTATGAGATGGCGAAACTCCATGCTGTGATATTGTGTTTTAAGTTCCTTGCTGTTATGATAAAGTGGGCTTACTGGTTTTGGGAGTTGGTTGCTGCTTAGATGGGCTGGACTTATTAGTTATGGGATTTGGTCCTCTGGGGTCTGAATAAATGTTTTACTTCTTTTATGTTCTATATGGAGAGTCTCTCATATTTTGCAATACAGAGCTACATAGGCATATTCACAGTTATTGATGTTGTCTTTATTGCCTTGCTAATACAGGATTTCACAGAATATTTGTGTGTTTTACAATCTTACTCTTTTTCTTGTAAGACAATGGCATAATTGCCACTGGACTATAAAATATTAGAAAGTATTGAGTGTAGGCTTTGGTATTGATGACTGCTAAATTTAACTTCAGTATAATTTTCTTTTTTTACTTTCCTATGGGTATACCAGAAAGGGGACAGGTTGGTGCTCTTCCCCTCCCTTCCCCCCCACCCCCCCACTTTGGTTTTATACAAATTGAATACATGTTAACGTAACTCATACTTTATATTAGTTGCTATTATAGAAAATTGAGAAAGTTTTTTTTGGTCCCAACTCTGGGTATATGTTGAACTCCTTTGTGAAGAGGCCTGTGTCTTAATAAGCTAGAAGGGAAATTTGAAGTTAGTTTTCATAATTCCCAGGAGGCAAAGTTCCTTAAATATGGCTTATGAATATCATAATATTTTACTTCTTCTTAAATCATACCATACATTATGACATGTCCCCATTCAATAAAATAAATTAGTTATAAAGAGTAAACATTTTTGGTATTATTAATTTGCCTTGGATCCATAATTTCTCTTTCTGTTGTGGGCATAACTGAGTCTTGCTACTTCTGCTTTTTAGTTTCTGTCCAATAACCACAATTAAATGGGTTTTCCTATCAATTTTATATATAACAGAAAGGACAAGAATTATATTTGGATCAGTATGAGCAAAAGGTGAATGATAATTTCCTGTGGATTACAAAGGAAAGAATAGACTTTTAGCTAAAAGTAATGAAAAACAAATATTACAGATGTTCAGGACCAATACCAGCCTGAGTTCTGTTCCTTTTGAAATGATAGCATACTTCATGTAATAAATGTAGCCCTTTCCTTTAACTATTTATAATTTGGCTTTTATCAACTGCATTTCGTTGAAGGAACTATGAAAGTATTAAGGACAGGTTCCAAGAGCAAGAAAATCTGCCTTCTATCATTTTCTTTGTTGTGAATAATTTAGTTTATTTGGTGTGTAGTTTACTAATAGTTGCATGGCCCAAGACACCAGTATCTAATTTATGTCCAAGAAAAATACATTGTTCCACCAACTGTAATGCAGTGTGTCTATTCCATTGACTTCAGAAAAATAAACATACCCTCAGTACCAGATGCTGCCAGAAGGATGAAGGCTAATGACTGTGGGTCTGTTTGTTTTTAATCATTTACATTTCATCACAAAAAGTCCACTGGTAGGTGTATATATATATATATATATATATATATATATATATACACATATTTTTTGAAATCTAAAATTATCTTTTAAATGATATTCTAAGGATGGTAAGGTCTACATTCTGAATAATGTAAAATTCACCTAAGACTATATTTTATAATTTCTTGGAGGCTATTTGAATCTTAGCATTTTTTGGGGAGTGGATAAACTGAATTCCAATGGGTAAACCTAAAATATACTCACATGGATGCTTATGGGGGCTATCACAAAAATGCCTTAGGCATCCTTCCATATGAATATTGGAGAGAATTGCTATTCTACCACTTTTGAATTTTAGAGTGGCATGGGACCTTTGGGATCATATGGTCTATCCTCCTTATTTTAATGGTGAAGAAATTGAGGCAAGAGAGTTTGACTGCCTTGGCTAAAGTCACACTGTTTAGTGTCAGGGACTTGAAGGTGTGTTCTTTGCATTACCCAATGCTGCTTTTTCTTCTTGCCTGTTGTACCCAGCTGCAGATGGAACCACTGTGTGGTTTGGCACAGCCATAGATGGAAAAGAAAGCTATTGGGCACAGGTTGTCCAGCTAGAAGAATTCTCCACTTATTCTTATAAATCAGATTCAATTCCTTATATGTTCTAGAAATTAGGACCTTATCAAAGAAACTTCCTGCAAAGTTTTTCCCATCCCAATTTCTTGCTTTTCTTGTAATTTTAATTGCATTGGTTTTATAAGTAAGACTTTAAATTTTTTAAAATCAAAACTATCCATTTTGCCTTCTGTGAACTTCTCTGTCTCTTGTTTGGACATAAACTCTTCCCATATTCTTCGATCTGACAAGGAATTTCTTCCATGTTCCACTGATATGCCATTAGCATTACCCTTGATGTTTAAATCATGTACCCATTTTAAGTTTATCATGGTATATGATATAAGATTTTTTTATGTCTAGTTTCTGCCAGAATGCATTCCAATTTTCCCAGAAGTTTTTGTCAAATAGTGAGTCAAACAGTGAGCTGGGATTATTAGGTTTATAAAATACTAGATTACTGTGCTCATTTGATTCTATATGTTGTGTACCAAATCCATTCCACTGAACAACCATTCTATTTCTTATCTCATACAAAATCGTTTTGATGATTACAGCTTTGTAGTATAGTTGGGAGATGCCCTTCCTTCACATTTTTTTCATTAATTTCCTAGATATGCTTGATGCATTGCCCCTCCAGATGAATTTTTTCTTGACTTTTTTCCAGCTTTATAAAATAATTCTTTGATTGATATAGCACTGAATAAGTAAATTAATTTATATAATGTTGCCATTTTTATTATGTTGGCTTGGCATACCAAGAAACAATTAATATTTCTATAATTATTTAGGTTTGTCATTGTGTGAATAGTGTTTTATAACTATGTGTGTTCATATTGTTTCTGGGTGTAACTTGGCGAGTAGATTCCCAAATATTTTATACTGTCAATACTTATTTCAAAGGAAATTTCTAATCTCTTCCTTTTGGGTTTTGTTGCTAATACCAAAAGGCTGGTGATTTACTGGGCTTATTTTCTGATCTATAACTTTGCTGAAGTTGTTTTGATTAATTTTTAAATTGGCTTTCTAGAATTTTCTAGGCTTTCATTTGCAAAAAATGATAGCTTTGTTTCCATATTTCCTATGCTTAGTCCTTCTTTTTCTTTTTTTCTTGTCTTATTGCTAAATTTATCATTTTCAGTAAAATATTGAAGAGTAGTGGTGATAATGGCCATCCTCGTTTCACCCCCGATCTTATTGGAAAAGCTTCTAGCTTATAACCATTACAGATAATGTTTACTCTTGGTTTTAGGTAGATAATACTTATCATTTCAATGAAAGCTCCATTTATTCCTTAACTTTCTGATGTTTTTAAGGGGAATGGAAGCTGCATTCTGTCAAAAGTTTTTTCTGCATCTATTGAAATAATTATATGATTTTGTTGTTTTTTTTTGTTGTTGATATGATCAGTCATGTTTACAGTTCTCCTAATATTGAACCACCTGCATTCTTGATATAAATCCAACCTGATCATAATATAAGATCTTTGTGATATATTGCTGTAATCTCTTAGATAAAATTTTATTTAACATTTTTTCATAGATTTTCATTAGGGAAATTGGTCTACAATTTTCTTTATCTACTTTGACTCTCTTTGGTTTAGGTGTTAAATTTATATTTGTGACATAGAAGGATTTGACAGGACTCTTTCTTTACCTATTTTTTCAGACACTTTACATAGTATTCGAAATAATTTTTCCTTAAATGTTTGGTAGAATTTTTTGTAAATCTATATGATCCTGTTTTCCCCCTTAGGAAATTTGTTTATGTCTTGTTTAATTTCTAAGATAGGGTTATTTAGGAATTCCATTTCCCATTCTGTTAGTCTGGCAGATTTATGTTTTTGTATGTATTCATCTATTTCATTTAGATTGTCAGTTCTATTGACATATAGCTGGGTAAATAAGCTCCTAAAAATTGCTTTTGTTTCATGTGCATTGATTGCTAATTCACCCACTTAATTTTTGACACTGATAATTTGATTTTCTTATTTCTTTTTTAAAAACCAAATTGTTTAATGGTTCATCTCTTTTGTTTTTCTTTAACTCTTCATTTTATTAGTTAATTTTTAAACTTATAATTTTACTAATCTTTTTTATTTTCAGTATTTCTCTCATTAATTAGGAGTTTTAATATATTTTTCTTCTAGTTTTTTAGTTCCATGCTCAACATTGAACTTCTTTTGTTGGTATAAGTATTTAGAGATATAAATTTTACCCTAAATACTACTTTGGCTGCATCCCATAAATTTTGGTATGTTGTGTCATTGCTGTCATTATCTTTATTTAAATTATTATTTCTATGATTTGTAGTTTTACCTATCCATTCTTTAGGATTAAGTTGTTTCATTTACAATTCGTACTCAACCCAAATTTCAAAGGCACTTGTTTGAAGATAATTTTTATTGCGTTATGCTTGGTAAAAGATGCACTTAATATTAGCATTTTTGTTTGTGAGATTTTTATGCCTTAATACTTATTTGACTTTTGTGAATGTGCCATGTCCAATTGAGAAATAGATATACTCTTTTCTATTCTCATTCAGTACTCTGCAGAGGCCTAGCATACTTAATATTTAACAAATTCTAATAATTTCCTTATTTTATTTGTTTATTTTATGTTTAAGTTTATCTAGGTCTGAGAAGGGGAAACTAAGGTCCCTTTCATCATAATTTTACTGTCTATTTTCTCCTATTATTTATTTAAATTTTTCTTTGAGAATTTGAAAGTTATGCTATTGGTGCATATATATTCAGTATTGATATTAATTCATTATCTATGGTACCTTTTAGTAACATGTAGTTCCCCTGCTTATCTCTTTTAATTAGGTCTATTTTTGCTTTTGCTTTGTCCAAAGTCATGATTGTTCACTCTTTCCCCTACTTTTTTTTAAACTTTAGCTGAAGCATTATAAATTCTGCTTCAGTCATTTATGTTAAGTCTATGTGTATATTTCTGTTTCAACTATGTTTCTTGTAAACAACATATTATTGGATTCTGGATTCTAATCCATTCTCTCTTCTGTTTTATGAGTGAGTTCATCCTGTTCCCATTCACAGTTATGATTGCTGTTTATTTCCCTCTATTCTATTCTCTTATATGAATTATTTTATTTTTTTTAACTCTGTCTCCTTAAGAAATTGTTTTGCTTCTTATTGCTGCTTCCCTTATTCTATCCTTCCTTTTGTCCTCTCCCTCTTTCTTTTAATCCCTTTCATTCCTACTTCCCTGTGGGGTAATATTGGATTTCTGTGTCCAACTGTGTGCATATGTGTATTCTTCTTTCTTTGAATCAGTTCAGATGAGAATAAGGTTCAGGTATTGTCCATTCCCCTTCACTACCCCCCTTATTGTATAAATTCTTCCTTGTGTGCTCTATTTATGTGAGATAATTTCCCCATTCTTCCTCTCCCTCTATGGTGCCTAGTGATGATAAAGTTATGAGGGGTTACATGCATCTTTCACCATATAAGAATGTAAATACTTTAATTTTGGTCTCTTATGATTTCTCACTCCTATTTATATTTTTATGCTTCTGTTATGTCTTGTGTTTGATTGTCAGTTTTCTATTTCTACTTCTTTTCATCAATAATGTTTTAAAATGACCTATTTCATTAAATGTACATTTCCCCCCTTTAGGATTATACTCAGTGTTCCTGGATTGTTGGTTGTAATCCTATATCCTTTGCCTCCTGGAATATCATACACCAAGTTCTCTGTTGCTTTATTATGATAGATTTTAAATCACGTGTCATCCTGACTTTGACTCTATAGTACTTGAATTCATTCTTTTTAGTTGTTTATAATATTTTCATTTTGACCTTGGAGTTCTGTGTTTTGGCAAGAACATTTCTGGGCGTTTTCATTTTGGGGTTTCTTTTATGAGATGACCAATGGATTCTTTCTTTCTTTCTTTCCTTCTTTCTTTCTTTCCTTCCTTCTTTCTTTCTTTCGACAGGGCAATTGGGGTTAAGTGACTTGCCCAAGGTCACACAGCTAGTACATGTATCAAATGTCTGAGGCCTGATTGGAACTCAGATCCTCCTGACTCCAGGGCCAGTGATCTACTCACTGCACCACCTAGCTGCCCCTCAATGGATTCTTTCAATTTCTACTTTCCCCTCAAGTTCTAAAATATCTGGGCATTTTTCTTTTATAACTTCTTACAATATCATATCTAAGTTTTTTTTATGTTTGTTGTTCATGGCTTTTTGGTAGTGAAATGCTTTTCAGATCTTCTCTTCTTAATCTATTTTCAAGGTAATTTGTTTTTCCTATGAGATATTTCATATTTTATTCTATTTTTTCAGTCTTTTGGCACTGTTTTATTGTTTTTTGTTATCTCATGGAGTCATTAGCTTCAATTTTTTCCATGTTGTTAATTCTCTTTTTGTAATTTTCTTTCACAACTCTTTTTTCTTTTCCCATTTTTCTTCTACCATTCTTATTTGGTTTCTAAATCATTCTTGTTCTTTTTTTAAATCTTTCTCTAACTCTTCTAGGAATTCTTGTTGAACATGTGTCTAATCTACATTTTTTTCTTTGAAACTTTGCTTCGGGATAGTTTCAAATCATTGTCTAATTCTGTATTTCTGTCTTGTGCTTCCTTCTCACTATGGTAGCATTTTATCATTGAATTCTTTTTTGGCTTGTTCATCCTTCCAGCCTACTTCGTGATTTTGGAATTTATGTAATTGGGCTTTGTTCACTTTTAAAGGAGGATTCCTAACTGAGCTTCTGTCTTTTTACATCCTTCTACTGCTTTCACTGCTTAGTTTGGGGGCCTTTAATTTTCCATTGCTTCCAAAGTTATGTGATCTGGGGAGAAGTCTCTTCCTTGCCCTCTTTGTTCTAGCTCTGCAGTTTCTTAACCTTAGTCTTGGTTGGTTTGTATGAGGTTGAGTTTCAGTAGATTGCTATTGGACTCAGTAATTGTTAGCCTGCTGAAAGGTTCTGCAGGTTCGGAGTGACTGACTACCCTTTGTTCTTGGTCTCCTGCTTTGGTTTATTCTACTGAAGAACTCATGGTTAGAATTGAATCCCCACTGTATTCTTAGGCTCAGAGCCATAAAACTAAGTTTTTGGAACTTACTCCTTGTGTAGAGCCGTGTTCCCTTTTGAACATTCCTTTCTTTTTGGAGCAACCACTCCTTTCCATCCTGTATCTGTGACCTGGGACTGGGTAATGGATGAGAGAGCTGCCAAGTTGCTCCTGTTCTTTGTCCAGTGCTAGTTCAGGAGTCCCTGCAATTGCTTTCTGTCTGGTACTTTCTGCCTTGGTGTTCAGTTTCAGCAGTCTTGTTAACACCCCTGGGTGCTAGGATACTTCTTGTTCTTGTTGTGTCATCATTGTCACAATACTATGCTCCTGGCTAGCCCCTGCCTCACTGTTTATAGATCTCTTTATTTTCCTAGGCTGCCTGGAAAATGATTCATTGTGACTTTTTTTTTGCCTTTCTCTATCAAAATTCATTCTGGGGTATTTTTCTAGGCTGTTGTGGAGCAGATGTGGTGGGGGGCTAAGGCAAAAATGCTACATATTACTTCTATGTCTTGCCTCTGCCTCCATTCAGACTTCTGCAAGTATTATCTATCTATGATTTGCTTTCTACAAAACAAATAATATTATTGAGGCCAGTTAGTTCACTCTTTCAGAATCCTATGGGATTGATCTTCATATGGGAATTAGCTTTGTTCTTTCCACTAGATGAAAATTTCACACATAACTATAATGACCTGATCTAAAAATGTTTACCTTTGTTTGTCAGGTCACATGGGAAGATGTTATGGTTGAAACCTCAAGAGTAGGAAAAGATCTAAGCTGTCATTTAATCCAATCCTTTCCCCAATACTTAGAATTCTGTATATACATAATTCTAGTATTTACAAATTTATTCTAAGGAGCTTTAAATTTCTGGAATTTGGAGTTTGGTATACCATCATGGATCTCCAACCTTTAGGCACCATTTGATGTGCCAGGATACCTTCTACACATTTCCTTTATTCTGTCCTTTTCCTTGGCAGGACTTGGGCTAACATCTGACAGTCTGTGGCTTATCAGAGCTCATTGTGCTAATTGGACTTTACTTTGGTGAAATAGAAAGAGGGTATCAGTGAAGTCAGAGGGTAATTGGAGGTGAGGAACATGATACAGTAAATAAATATTAGGGAGTGAACAAAGAAGGCAAGGAGTATGAAAGGGCCAGAGATGGGAAGTATTGTCAGAGGAAGAATCAGGGTCAAAATCAGCATTATGGAAAATAATTAAGTCTGAATAATGAGACATTTATATAAAAAAGAATTACTTTCATGTGATTTTAAAATATTTATTGTGTTCTTAAGTATCTTCAGAAGCTAAATGTGCTCTCTACCATTCTCTTCAAGAGAATGTGTCACTGATCCTGCAATGGAAGTCCATGGTAGAATGAGATTCATTTAACTGAAATTTGTATCATAGCACCTGGTACTTGACACAACTCTATTTTGTAAGTAAAGTACATACCAGCAAAAACTTTAAGGTCAGTCAGTCTTCTCCTTGAGCAAAGATATTTTTTTTCTGAATAACACTCTCCAGTTTGCATGAGCAAAGGATTCAAAAACATTGATACTGGCTAAAAATGCTATTAATGAAGAAATACCATGTCCTGAGAAGGAAGTAGGTGCTGAAGAAATCTTGGCAATTGAGTCTCTAGAGTCTTATCTTGTGCATCCACCATAGTCATACAACAAAACCCATAATAGAAAAAATAACTCAGATGCAGCTGGACTTTCCAATTGCTTACCATCCCCAAATACATTTGTTTGAGAGAAAAGAAATATTACAAGATGCTAACTTACCCTCTTGGGCCTCATAAATTTAGAACTTTTTTTAAAGACTGGCTTATCTTTGTGAAATCATTGCATCATGTTGTGTTCCTAAACGGTCAACTTCACGTCTTCTTCAGGCACTACCTGTTCACAGAACTCTCTGAGGTATTGTCAGATAATGTGAGCAACTGGTTGAAAGTATTGTCTATACAAAGAGCACATGCATCTCAGAGCTGGTATTTATATATTTATATCTATATTTATACACATATGTATATATGTACACACATGCATACATAGATATTGTATGTATATATATAATATATAATTTCCATATGCTGACTGATGTGAGTTGAGGATAACTTTTGTATTTCCTTTTGTATGCATAGAGATGAAACAAAACAGATTTCTAGGATTCAGAAAGTATGTTGGCTTACTTGCAGACTCAACTTAGTCAATTTACTTCTGCCTCAAATCATGTGTATATGAAGTCTGTATGTGGTTTTTGTATATGCAATTTTCTTTGCCTTTTAACTCAATGATTTTAAGCTCTAATAGATTGGCAAAGACAATAAAAGATAAAAATAATCATTGTTGGAGAGGCTATAAAAAGACAGGCACCTAAATGTACTATTGGTAGAACTATTAACTAGTCTGATCACTCAGAAAAAGCAATTTGCAATTATGCAAAAAAGTAAATTGTTTGTATCTTTTTGGAAAGCCTTACTACTTCTAAGTATCTACCCAAAGAAAGTCCAATATAGAAAGAAAGGTCCTATGTATAATAAAATATTCATAGATATTTGTAGTGGTAGCAAACAATGAAAACAGAAGGGTTGCCCATCAACAGGGAATGTTTAGACAAATTTTGGCATATGAATGTAATGAAGTATTGATGTATAATAATAAATGAGGAATTCAGCAAAACATGGGAAGAGTAATGTGAACTGATGCAGAATGGAGAAATCAGAACCAGGAGAAAAAATATGCAGAATGTAATATAAAAGAAAACAATACTGAAAGGCAACTGAACTCAGCTTAATTGCAATAACTAATAGATAATTAATTATTGAGTTCTACGTAATAGATGATTAAATTTACTCTTCCTAGTAGAAAGGTGGAGAACTATTAGATATAATCATTTTATCAGTTGGTTTTGCTTAACTATTAAACTTTGTGACAAGAGGGTTTTGCTTAACTATTAAACTTTGTGATAAGAGGGTAAAGTGTGTGTGTGCATGTGTGTGTGTGTGTGTGTGTGTGTGTATGTTTTCAGGAAACGACTGTGGCATAAAGCACACAAGGTATCAATAAAACTAAAAAATAAAAGATTATAATATTTTCTTCTATCCTCTTACCTGAAATTATCTTGTAGAAGCTTAATAAATGAGTTGTCTAGAAATAGCTAGGTGGCGTAGTGTATAGAGTTCTGATCCTTGAGTTAGAAAGACTTTGAGTTCAAATCTAGACTTAAACAGTGGGATATTCACTTAAATGCTGTCTACCTCAGTTTTCTCAGCAGTAAAATGGGGATAATAATACCACCTACCTCCCAGAGTAGTTGTGAGGATCAAATAAGGTAATATTTGGAAAGTTCCTGTCACAGAGTAGGTACTTAATAAATGCTTGTTTCATTCCTTCCTTATGTGATGGATAATGAGAAATATAATTTCATGCTTCACTAAAGATGAGCATAGAGTTCCAGTAAAACTAAGCTTTTTTTCCCTCTTGGATCTTATGCCCATATGCCAAGACTCAAACTTTGTCATTTAATATCATCTCATAGCCAATCTTATTTCAGAAAGAATTAATTTTTTCGATGGGGAATATTTTTATTGTCAAAATGGTTCCTTTCCTTTTGATTGAAAGCAATTCAGGCAGGTGGTAGCATAGGCTATAGAGAGCAAAGGGATTGGAGTCAGGGAGATCTGAGTTCAAATGCGGCCTCAGACACTTCTTAGCTATGTGACCTTGGGCAAATTATTTAACCTCTATTTACTTCAGTTTTATTAATTATACATTTTCTTGGCAGGATTGCTGTGAGGATCAAATGAGATATTTGTAAAGAGTGCTTAGCACAGTGCCTGGAACCTCAAAGGCACTATATGAATGCTTATTCCCTTTCCATCCCTTCCAGTAGAAGCTAACAAGATCAGAGAAAGATATGGCTTGACCAGTTTTGTATAACCAATTACCCACCAAATTCAATGGAATAAAGACCATCTCTGTGTAGGCTTAAGTTATTGACATTATTCAAAGTCATAACTAGGATGCTTTTTTCACCCGGGACAAAAACAGTTGAATGATGAATGTGTTGTGAAGGAGAGTCTGACTATGAACATAATTGTAGCAGGAAAGGAAGCATCCTGTGCTCCCTGTTGTTGTTGGAAAAGTCTATAGGCTCTGGAGGAATGGTGCCATGGTAACAGAACCCTTGGGGTCATGACCCAGTACTAGATAAGAGACTGGAGTTCCACCATGCAGTAGTAACAACAACAACAAAATGGAAGAAGAGGATCATAGGGCAGGTAGGCTTTGGTCTTTGGACCATCATGGGAAGGAATCATTCCGTAGAAGCCGGCACTCGAGGCAACTTGAGTCCTTAGTCTTCTCATCCTAGTTTTGGCTCTGACATTAGCCAAACCTGAAATGAATTATTTTTTAGTTATGATAGTACTTGGGAATTATTGTATATTAGAGTACTATTATAGTAATTTATTATAACCTGGATTGAGATATGTTACAAGTCTAGAGATATCCACTAGCATCCAATATGCCAAATACAAAGACTGATATGGCTCCATATGACTATGGGGTTATTATTCTTGCCTCCTAGTATTCACACTTTAAGACATCTCATTTTGTAGGATTCAGTGTAATTCTTAGATGATATTCAGGTTAGATACTTCTAATTTTTGATTGGACTCTTTAGGTCAATATATACATATAACTACAACAAATATTTTTATGCCTGCCAGATATAAAGAACAACAAGACAGAACCTTGACCAGTGCATTCACTCACAGTGATAAAATTTTGAATTTATTTTTATCAACACTTATTTTTGAAAATCACGCCAACCTTATTAGCATTAGTAATCTGGAATGTAACAAATTTACTAAATGATCATTTCAAATGCTTACAAAAATTGGATGTCTGTATTTGTGAGACGTGTTACTATAATCAATGGGATAAAATCCAGGGACAGTGTGTTACAAGAGACGGTCAGCCTCAGAATCGTGGTAGTTGGGTACAAGTCCTATGTCTGAGACCCATTAGCTTGGTGGTTATGGGTAAATTACTTAACTTTTTGGCACCCAGGTAGCTTTCTAAGACTAAATAATACACAGGGTGCTGATGCATAGAAGGTGTTTCCACAAAAATAGTTCCTTATGCTGATGTAGTCATAGGATCAGACAATACAAAAATAAAATAAATTGGGTTAAATAATCATTTTTCAACAACATGATGCTAATAAAGATTTATTAATTTTTTAAGGCCAGGCTTTGTATACTTCTTGCCAGTTACAACTAGTGAGTTAATTCATAGGAAAAGATAAATAATCCATTAAAATTAATTAAAATATTTAGTTTTTTTAACATTAAGAATTAACTATGGCTTAGTTGAATATTTCCAATACTATTAAACTTAGTCTTTATAAAATTTCTCCTCTGCCAACTGGCAGACTTTCTATTAGTCATTTTAATTTTACTTTTCCTTTTGTGGCCTGGGATTTATCATAGTATAGTAAAGCATTATAATATACAAGCCAAATAGAAGGAATTTCCCCTACAAGAGGAAATCTTCCAGATGCTTCTGCTTAGATGACATTGTTCTGACTGCTTCAAGTCCAGAACTTTCCAATCTCCTAAATAGCATTCATAATCTCTCAAAAAAGTTTGGCCTAAGCACACAGAAAAAGTGAGGGATAAAGAATGCTTTTTGTTCAGCTGGATGGACAAACTATATAGCATTGGCCCATTAAGACATATATTTTGGTCAGATATATACATGGACAATGATGTATAAACAGAAAAAGAAATGGGTTGGTCTTGACATTGAATGAGAGCCATGTATAACCAGGAGACAGCCTGTGTGCTCTATTGCTATCTACACATTTTTAATAGATCTAGAGGAAGACTCAGAATGCTGGGCAGGGCCCAAATGGATGATTTATGAGGGGATACAGACAAGGGTAGGACAAAGTGAGAAGGCAAGAATAAGCTACATCTTGTACCACTGGAAAGAATACCCACATTGATGAGGCCACAAGATTTTAGAGATATTAATGTTAATCAGAAAAATAAAGAAACCACCTTAATTAGAAATAAAGTTTATTTAATAAAGTCATATTTAAGGAGATCAACATGGAGAAAGTGATATTTGTTGGCAGGCTTAAAATCATTTGTTCTCAGTTTCTGAGAATTATCAGTGAACTGGGTCTTTAACTTGAAGCAATAACTTGTAGAGGTTCAAAACATTCCCTGACCAAAAAACTCCAATGGGTAACTACCATAAAAACTGAGCTCAGATCAGAGTTGTCCTGGTAAATGTTTAATAATTGGATGGGGAAAAAATGTAAGAATGACACACTTTTAAGTTTAATCATGAGTTTATTAACATTTCTCTATCCATCACTTTCATGAATATTAGACAATGATGTCTCAGCTTCCCACAGGACTTTATCATTGGGCTGTTTTAGTGTATTTCAATCTTAATGTTTCCAAAGGAGAATTTATTGTATTCTCTTTTTCCTCCCTAACAAAACCAGTTCTACTTTCAGATTTCTCTCTTTCCAGCAATGGCACCTCCTAATCTCAAAACTTCAGACTAATCTTTGAATTCCTTTATTATAGTCAATCTTGTCTGCTCTTCTTCAAAATGTCTTTGGGATGCATCTTACATTTACTCTTCATTCTTGTACTCCCATCGTAGCTCAAGGATTCTACCTGGAATTCTGCAATGGTTCTCTATATGGTCTATTTTTATACGCCACTAATAAAATATTTTTCTTCAATTATTTTCTTTGACTCCTCTTCACAGGAAACTCAATGCATATTCATCAACGATAAAGTCCAAACTCATGAATTTGACTTTTATAATTCTTTACAACCTAGTTTCATTACACATACATATGTATACAATCTTATCCCCCCCAAATTCCCAAGAACCATTTATTCAATTCAGATTAGATTCATTACAATTCCCTGAACAAAATGTTCATTTTGAACTCGAAATATTTAGTCATATTATTGAACAGTTGAAATCAACAACTATTTACTAAGCACCTACAGTATACAGAATACTATGCTAGGTGCTGGTAGAGATGCAAAATTTAGGTAAGATATGATCCTTTCTCTTTATGTACTCTATGGTTGAGTCAAATTGTCTTTATATCTGTTGCAAGGTGAAGTTAGTCCATTCATCTTAAGTCTCCTTGTTTTTGCACTGATCATGCTTGGAATGCAGCCCTCCACATCCCTGTTCATGGAATTTCCCACTTTATTTGAAATTCTATTCAACTTTCATATGAAGCCTTTCCTGATACCCCCAACTACCAATGCTCTCCTTGCCTAACTACCTTGTATTACACACACACACACACACACACACACACACATTTTTATATATATAGAAGTTGTCTTTCCCAATAAAATGTAAGTACCTCAAAAGCAGATAATACTTCCTTTTTTGTCTCTGCCTCCTCTGTACCTAGCACAGTATCTGGCACACATTAGGCTTAAATGCTTTTTAATTCATGTGCAATCCTGGTTTTGCAACATCATAAAATGAATATTGTTTCATGAGAATGGGAGAGGAAAAGTAGCAATATCTGGGCTTCTTTTGCATTTATTTGTTCAATGAATATTCAGTGTGTATATTTTTGAGTGATAAAGTGCTATTTCTACAAAAATCTATTTTTCTTATAATTTTGTGCAATGACTTAATTTGGCATAAAATGTAAGCTAAATATCATTGTTTTTTTCTCTCTAATTCTGGTGATTATTTCCTATATAAAGAGGGAAAAGCCATTTGAGAAGACATTTTCAGGAGTGGCCAACTCTCTGACACAATGGTCAAAGAAAAAAATAAAACTACCAGGAGAAAAATGGCAAGGAAGAATAGCTCATAGTAGACCTACCTTCTATCTATTTCTCATGAGTTTACTAAATGAATAGATTAGAGAAATGTTAAAAATAATAGTTACCTATATTTTAATAAAGCATATAACAAAGTCTCATGCTATTTTTATGGATAAGATAAAGACATTTGGGATGGATGATAATATAGTGTGTGTGGTTTAGAACTGGTTAAATGCTATACAACAAGGAAGAATCATTAATTGTTCAAATCAATTTGAATCCGTACTTAGCTCTTATGCTATTAAACTTTTATCAATTATTTTGAATCCTTATGTAATATGTACGTAACACATAGCTAGGAGGGATAATTAATTCAAGAGTCAGCAGTCAGTGTTCTAAATGATGTTGACAGATCAGATCAGAACTTTGGGCCAAATCTAAATAAATGAAATATAATAGAGACAAATGTAAAGTTTTGTACATGGCTTCATTAAATCAAACTTCACAAGTATAAGATGAGAGAAACATGTCTAGATAGCAATTGGTCTGATAAAGATTTGGGATTTTAATGGCCTACAAGTTCAATATGAGTCAAAAATATGATTTAGCAGCCCCAAAAAGCTAATGTGACCTCAAGCTACATTAACATATGAATGATTTTTTCACGATTAGGGATGATAGTCTTGTTTTCCTCTGCCTTTATCAAGTCAGAATATTATGTTTAGTTCTGGATGACATGTTTTATTATTGACACTGTTAAGCTTGGGATTATCCAGAAGAGGAAAACCAAGATAGTAACCAGTCAGTCAATAAACATTTATTAAGTGCCTACCATATGCTAGGCAAAAATACTAAGTTCTAGGGATACAAATATGAAAAAGAAAGATAGCCCTTGGCTTTAAGAATCTTATAATCTAATAGGGGAAGCTGAGCAATGGAGGGGGTAATGGTGGGAAGGGGAGATATCCTTTGTGGGGATTCATGAAGAAGTCCGAAGGAGTGTAGCCTCCTCCAGTTGGGAAATGAAGACATGGCTAGCCTCGGTACCTTCCTTAAATAGAAATTTGGGGAGGAGCTTTCTCTTCTATTCTCTATTTAAAAGTTACCAGGACCACAGAGTACTGATTAGGAATGAAGACCAAGGCTGAAGTGATCTTGAATGATGATGAGATTTGAAGATGAGGGTCATGGGGTAGGATGAAGTTCAAAGATGTGTCAACAGGTGTTGAGGAAAATGACCTCAAAATCATGTTCTGTGAACGTGAAGGAACTGGAGCTATTTAGCCTAGGGAACAGAAGACTTAGGGAGATGTGTTAGTTATCTTCAAGTATTTGAAGGGTTTTCACATGGAGAAACAAAGTTTGAGACTTATGCTTAGCCCCAAAGGGTAAAACTAAGAGCAATGAAGAGAAAATGCAAAAAGGAGAAAGAACATCTTGACAATGAAAAATGTCCGAAAGTGGAATGAGCTTCCCTTGGAAGGCATGGACTTCTCCTCTTCTTTTATTGGAAGTCTTCAAACAAAGTTTAATAATCAGTGGCTATACTTACTATAACGTGATTTGTTTAGATATGGGATGCAGCAGATGGTCTTTGAGGATCCTTCTGACAGGGAGACTCTAATGGTTTTTGGTGGGGTACCTAAATTAAGCAGTTTGGATACTTTCCCAATGGAGCATCTTGACAGGAATTACATGGCTGATGTGAAGTCCTTTAGGATTCTTTCTAGCAGGGTTAGTGACACATATTCTCAGTAAGCAGTATCAGAGAAGGCTGATTTTTTTATTTGAAAGGACATTGGAACATCATTTCCTCCTCACCTCAGATATATAAATTTCAGTGCTTGGCATACTAGTCAACTTTTTGCTATAAAGGGATGTGTGGTCTTTGTGAACTCACTACTGGTGTTCTTGATAAGCTCTTCTATAATTTTTCAATTGTCTTGCAAATTTCAAGGATCACTGGACAAGTTTCAAGAGATTTATTTTTATGAGTGTGATGCTTTATTTTTCTAAAGCTTATGCCTTGTTTAAGCGAATTAAAGCAATTTTTACTAGTTTCAAAAGAGTTCCATGGGAATTCTAGGTCATTTAGTCTCCCTTTCCTTCTCCTGTTTTTGTTTCATCGAATTGCAGCTATCTCCCAGCGAGCAAAGGTTTCAGGGATTAAAACAGCAATTGATTTTGTTTTTTAGCTTTTATTTGAATGTCTTCTTTCCACTCCAATACATTATGCATCTCTAAAGAAACTCATAAATTATAGACAAAACAAAAGTTAAAATTAGTGCAAAATGTGGTGTAATGCCCAAAGGAAACTATTTGAAAAGGTTACAAGCTGTCAAAAAACAATTTGTATGGTTAAAAGCCACACAGTTAGATGCTGTTAATGGCGTATCTGTACTGATTATTTAGGCATTGGTTGCTTATTATGTCTCTGAGGTAGCTATTTAATGTGCTACTTTGGAGGCCATAACGACTTGTAATTCAGCACCTATTACACTTGGGGGTCTGTGTGTGTGTGTGTGTGTGTGTGTGTGTGTGTGTGTGTGAGAGAGAGAGAGAGAGAGAGAGAGAGAGAGAGAGAGACAGAGAGATGGAGAGAAAGAGAGAGAGACATATACACACACAGACAGAGAGAGAGCTGGAGAGATATTTAGAGAGACAGAGAGAGAGAGAGAGACAGATAAAACAGACAGAGACAGACAGAAACATGGAGAGACACAGAGAGAGACAGAGAGACAGACAGACAGAGAGAGAGAGAGAGGGAGAGAGGGAGAGAGAGGCAAGAGACAGAGATAGAAAGACAGAGAGAGTATCTAAGAGTGTGTTGTGAGCCAGAGCAGACTGCTCCTCATCTTCCTCCTAATTTTAATAATTTCTCTCCCCCCTCCTCGAATTGTCATTGGTGCTGATTGTGAGAATAAAGACTAGTTACTTCAGTAAAAGGATCATAAAGTCAATCATGTGTTTAAAATTACTTAGTGATTCTGCCAGCTGGTCTCTATTTGGCCTCACTTTAGTTCATTAGTTTATGGGGTGAATTCACTCCACATTGAAGGAAAGCAAAAACGGCATCAAAACTGGTTGGTAATGAATTGCAGCTTTTTAGAAAAGGAACAGATTTGCAAATGGAGACTCTGCAAGGCCAGAGCTTGATTTTTGATTACATTCTGGACCTGTCTAAAAGTAATATGGTTTGTTTTCTGTTTACATTAATGCTGGGCACAGGTTGTACACTTTTTTTTAAAGTGCCCCCAAAGCTATTATTCATGTTTGAAGGAGTTTCCTTTCGTCTCCCACAACTTGCTGGGCAAAATTACACATTGTTTGTTACTTTGCCTCCAAACAATTTTCTGTGCCATTTGGATGCAGGGTAGCGTGATCTTGGCATTCTACACCTCTTTTGTCATGCAGGTGATTAGATGGCACCACATAACTACAAGCATATGTTGAAACGGCTGTACCTCAGAAGAACATTGTCATAGGCATGCTTTTGGAAGTGTTAAGATAGCTAATGTTAATTACTGGGAGGTATTTAATGGACCCAGAAATAACAAATACATGATGCTCCAGCTTTGGAAACCTTTTCTCAAAGTACATAAAAGCAGTCAAGCGACCCAGGAGTATTGCACTGAAATATCTAATTTCTCTTAACCAGGGCCAAAATAAGGGCAGAGAATTCAAATACTTAGAAACCAAAACATCCAAATAGTATGGCCCAGTAATATTTTTCTGTCCATTGTCATAAACATAGAGAGGAGAAAAAAAATCTGTTTAACTATTAAGAGCCAGATGTCATAAATACGCCTTATCATGTTAAAGGCTGCGAATTCATTCTCGTGAGCACACCAAGCAAAGCAAAGCAAAACAGAGGCTCCCTTGGCTACCAACAGTGGTAGCCAAGCAAATTAACCTCCTGAAAAAGACCATTCTCTAATCTTTGGCAGTGATGGGTTTTGAGCAGACAAGCATCCTTCCTAAAAATTCTTTGTCCAGACTATCTTGGTGGTAAAGTTCAGGCACGCAAATTCCTATCACCAGTCAAAGACTTCTGGAATAGCAAGCTCATGTGTTCATAGCTCTGAACAGGAGGATGTCTCAGATACCATCTAATCCAAACTCTTTATTCTACAGATGAGTAAACTGAGACACAAAGAGGTTAATAACTTGCCCAAAGTATTAAAGATCCAGAAGCAGGATTTGTACCAATCCCTTCTTACACTAGAGACAGTAGACTTCCTACCCTATGATGCTACCTCTTGTGCTTCTTGCTTTCTTAAAACCAGTATTCATTAAAGAGGCTTGCAAAGAGGCACCCATAATTTAAATGCTATGCTTTAATGTGATGGGAAAAAGTTATTAAGACACCTAAAAATTTTGGGAACCATTCATTCAGGCTCTACTGAACAACTGATACATGCTCTCAGGTGAGGCTGCCTACATAAAATGTCAAATGGGCCTTGTACAGTCATCTGGAAACTTTTTCTAAGGCTAGATGAAGTCAATTACAATTAGAAGTCAAAACCTGAGGGAGGGAACCACAAGGTATAACAATAGTGATGAGATCACCTTGAATTAACTTCTTCATGATTCTCCAAACACATACTCTTAGAAGTTAGGGGAGAAAAATGTTTCATTTGTGCTTTTGTAGGATGGTAAAAGATGTTTTCTTACTGTTGGGACTAAATCCACAGAGAGCAGACACTGTTTCTGCTGATCTCCAATATTCAGGTAGGAGAACTTTTAAACTTTCTGGGGCTGCATGGGCTTTGTCTTATGTATGTGTCAGTTATGATCCAGAGGATAATAATGATGGAAAGGATACTGGGATGGGTGATGACTTTGAACCTCTTTTCATAACACACGAGTAAGTAATTCACTTCATTTGGCCTAGTAATAATCTTTGATTATCTTCTCCACTGTGAAAAAAGGTAGTGAGTCTTACATAGAAAAATTCTATATATTACCACTTGAAAATTATTCTGTCTTAATATCTATTTGAAAGACCATTTTAGGCATTAAAAAATAAATGATATGCTTATAATCTGTAGAGTAACTTGGATATCACAAGCACTCCTTCTGCAAAATTAAATTCATGGGTTATCAGTAATATAGACCACAACCAGAGAGGCTGATAAAGTATATCTTGTGTGAATTTATTTAATAATTTCCCCATAAGGGCTTGAGTATAAATACGTTTTATAAGCAATAGGTAAAAAACATTGTGTTGTATAAGGTTGCATCATCCCTAACCTTTGAAAAATCCAGGTCTTAATAAGTGGTTTGGACACTAATTTTTCCCTCTTGATTTAACTATCTTTTCTTATTAAAGGGCGAATAGATGGGTGAGTGAGAAAGTTTCTTCATTGTAAGCTTGTGTTAGTCAATCAGTCAACAAGTTAATATATCTTGAATACCAAACTCTTATCAGAGAAATTTGATACAAAGATGTTTCCATTTTGACCACTTCCCTTCTTATCCCAGATGCATCAATGTTGCTTGTGAGTTTTTTTTCAGTTTTAAGTAATTAAAATTATCTATTTTATCTTTTGTAATTGCTTCTATCTTGTATTTGGTTGAGTACATCTCTTACCCATAGTTATGAGAAATGCACAATCTGTTTCTCTTCTGATTTTTTAGTATGATTTTTAAAGTTTTTTTCATAAGATATTAAGGTTATATATCTACTTGGAATTCATTGTGAAGTGTGGTATAAGGTGTTGTTACAAGTCTAATTTCTGCCTGTCTGCTTTCCAGGTTTCCCAACAGTTTTTATCAAATAGGGAATTTTTCTCTAGGTAATGTGTGTTTCCTAATTTCCCTGGTTTAGTCTGTTCTGTTGATCTATCTCTCTTATTTTTTTTTAAATACAATACCAGTTGTTTTTGATGGCTGCTGCTTTATAATGTATTTTGAGGTCTGGAAGTGGTATTCCCCTTTTGTTTTTCACTTCTGTGTATTTGCATCCCCAATCTATTATATTTTCTTCCATTTCTTTGGTTAGGCTTGCCATTGCAGATTCAAGTTTTTCTGTTCTGCTCATTACTTTTGCAAGACATTAATGCTGCTTCTAGAATTCTCAATTCTACTACTAGGTCAAGCTTAAAGCCTTCTATCTCTATTCTTCCTTTCTGTACATTAAAAAAATTACTTACAGAACAGATATAGCAATTTTATATTTTGGGAGAAAGTTGGAATGAGACCAAGTAGCTTTTTCATGTGCTTTTTAGGGAAGTATATAATGTGATATCATGATGGACATCAAATGATAAATATGATGTTTTAGTACAATTTCCTCTGTGACTGGAAAGACATTCTCAGTTCTATTTAATAGTGATGAAAATTTAAGGTTTTGGAGAACCTATAGCAAACTTAAACTATTTCTCTGAATAAATCACTTTTCCCATTGGCTATTCTTGATATTATTTTGTTCATAATGTACTTTAAATAGAGTGTAATTCCTCCTTTGGACATTATATGTTCTAGGATTTCACTATTCTTGGATCTGTTTTACAAATTTATAGTACATTAATAAGCCATGAGTATGGGAACTACTCAAAAGTTTTATAATATTCAATAAAGGTAGCATAAATGTCATGGAGCCCTTTGGTGGCTTGTTCAATAATCATGGAATCTATAATGAATTGTCATTTACACTACTAGAAATCTTTCCCACATCCTTTTTGCTTTTCAGACGATATATTGTTTTCTGAAGTGTAAGGATTTATAGATGTTTTTAGTTATACAATCTATGAGTTCTTAGTATAAAGTACATAAACATATAATTGATCTAGGTTTAGAAGAATCACAAGGTGTGATCATATTTTGGTAATAAATATATGATGCCTTCTTTTTGTAAATCTTTTTTTATTTTAAACTTAAATACAAAATGAGAAAAGAAATTTGATATAATTGTTTTCCCAGTTCCATACTGTATGCATACTTCTTGGTCAATTCTTGTTATTGAGCATTATGGTGCTCAAGTTTTCTGCCATATGTTTTAATTATATATTATTGTCAACTTTCAATATCTTTCCAATAGTTTTCTTGAGCCATTTCTGAAATGGTGGCATTTCATGGCTGTTCTTAGGAATATTCCTATATGCATACATATACATACATGTATACCTATATATACAAATATATACATGTATATGTGTATGTATATGTGCATATAAATATAAATATATATGCATATATACATACACACACATTGACGTGTGCAGGTTCTGAAATATCTTTCATTTTCTGTCAAATACTGTGGAGATGTGTACATTCATAGTGGTATAACATATGCCAGCTTTTAAAAAATTTTCTGTGTTTTGGTATAGTTGGTTTATTTGTTGGATTGATGCCACACAATTTTTTTAAAATTCTGATATAAGTATGCCCATTGCCTTTTTAAAGCACTCCAAGGCATCATTATTATTTTTGCCCCCCTCCTCAGCTAAATGGGAAAGTTTTATTCAATAAATATTCTCTGGCAAACTTCCAAAAAATTACTGACAGCTGTATAGTAAATTGCATTAATTGACAATGTACAGAAAAATTTAAAAAGGATTATTATTAGATAGCACCTATTTAGTTTGTGTTATGTGTAGATTTTCAATTAAGTTTAGGTTCTTCAGTTCTTCCATCTTCAGATTTATGTAACTATGATTTCTCTTATTATTTGTTTTAATCTCTGTATAGGAATAAAGGGTTGTTTTTCTTGTTTTTTTTTTAGTGATAGTCCTTCATTTATATGCAGTATCTTGTTGTGTAACTTGGACCTTAGGTTAAAAGCAGTATGAATTTTTGACTTAATTAGAAAGAACAATTTCCAATTTTGCTGTGATACAGTACTGGTACATAATAAAGGTATTCATACATTCAATCCATTCCCATGCTGCTTATCTATTTCTTAGATTCATGGGAGCATCATCATCATACTGTCTAAGGTGTTAACTCAACTGGTGGTATTGCTTGATGACAGTTGGCCCATATTTTAGAGTACCTTCCAAGCCTTCCCATCTACTATAGCTGTCTCAAAACATAAAGAGTCTTTACTGTACTGTACATTGGCTATTATTTTCTTACTTTTTCTTTGCCACTCCTTTATTACATGGCTAATAACTTGGCATTTTGTATGGGTTATCATCATAACTGTTATTTAATTAGAAGTGACTTGCTGAGTAGAAACAAGATGATGGAGAAAAGGCAGTGACTCACCTGAGCTCTCCTCAAAATCACTCCAAATACCTTTAAATAATTCCATAAAAGAATTCCTGGAGCAGCAGAACCCACAAAAGGTTGGGATGAAATAATTTTCCAGCCAAAGACAACTTAGAGGGTCAGCAGGAAAGGTCTGTTGTACCTGGATGAGAGTGGAGCACAGTCCAGGACATGTAATGCCTGTGAAGACTGGACCCCAGCAAACCAGGAGCAGGCCTTAGGAGTCACTAAATCAGTGCCAGTGGCTGCTTCTGGAGCTCTCAGCCCATCAATAGTAAAGAGACTGAACAACTGATCAGAAGGAGATTACAGAGGTCTCTTTGCCAACACTGAGGCAGGACTCTGTTGCTTTGTCCATGCTTGGTTCTGGGTCACTGTATTGCATGTCAGTCCCAGGGCCAGGAAGAGCACTAGCACACCAGAACTTGCAGCTGCAGTGGAGCAGGGACCCTTGTCACAGTTCCAGGACAGGAAAGAGTGTTTGTAGTCACTCACAGACCAGAGCACAGGCTAGGAGAGTAGTGGACATACCTCTCCTTAGATCATACCACCCTAGAAGAACTAAACACTTACAGATCCCTAGAAATATCTATGAAAACAGTTACACAAAACCCCTGAAGACTGGGATACCCTGGAAGCAGAACCCTACTTTAACAAAGAGTTAAAAGTCAAGAAAAGGACTGGAAAAATGAGCAAAGAACAGAAAAAACTCTGACCATAGAAAGTTACTATGGTGACAAGGAAGATCATAATACACACTCAGAAGAACACAACCTAGTTAAAGCTCCAAAAGCCAAAGCCTCCAAGAAAAATATGAATTGGTCTTAGGCCATGGAAGAGCTCAAAAAGGATTTAGAAAATCAAGTAAGGGAGGCAGAAGAAAAAATTGGGAAGAGAAATGAGAGTGATGTAAGAAAATTATGAAAAGAGAGTCAACAACTCGGTCAAGGAGACACAAAAAATACTGAAGAAAGTAACATATTAAAAAACAGAGTATTCCAAATGGTACAAAAAGCCAATGAGGATAATAATGCCTTAAAAAGCAGAATTGGCCAAATGAAGAAAGAGGCACAAAAATTCACTGAAGAAAAAATGAACTCCTTAAAAAGCAGAATTGGCCAAATGGAAAAGGAGGCACAAAAGGTCACTGAAGAAAATAATTCCTTAAAAATTAGAGTGGAGCAAATCAAAGCAAATGACTTTATGAGAAATCAAGAAACAATAAAACAAAACCAAAAGAATGGAAAAATAGAAGACAATGTGAAATATTTCAATGGGTAAACAACTGACCTGGAAAATAGATCCAGGAGAGATAATTTAAAAATTATTGGATTACCTGAAAGCCAGACAGGGGGCCTAGACATCATCTTTCAAGAAATTATCAAGGAAAACTGCACTGGTATTCTAGAACTGGAGGTACAATAGAAATTAAAAGAAACCACTGATCATGTCTTAAAAGACATCCAAAAATGAAAACTCCTAGGAATATTATAGGCAAATTCCAGAGCTCCCAGGTCAAGGAGAAAATACTATGAGCAGCTAGAAAGAAATAATTCAAGAATCATGGAGCCCCAGTCAGAATAACACAAGATTTAGCTGCTTCTACATTAAAGGATCTGAGGACTTGGAATATGATATTCTGGAGGGCAAAAGAGTTAGGATTAAAACTAAGAATCACATGCCAGCAAAACTGAGTATAATCTTTTAGGACAAAAAATAGACATTCAATGAAATGTAGGACTTTCAAGCATTCTTGATGAAAAGACCAGAGCTGAATAGAAAAGTTGACTTTCAAATACAAGACTTAATAGAAGCATAAAAAAGGTAAACTGGAAAGGGAAATCATAAGGGACTTAATAAGGTTAAACCATTTACATTCCTACATGGAAAAATGGTACTTATAATTCATAAGAATTTTCTCATTGTTAGGTCAGATAGAAGGAGTATATATAGATAGAGGTCATAAGTATGAGTTGAACATTAAGGAATGATATCTAAAAAAATAAATTAAAGAGTGAGAGAGGAATGTCCTGGGAGAGAAAGAAAGGGAGATATAGGAATGGGTAAATTATGTCACATAAAAGAGGCAAGAAAAAGCTTTTACAGAGGAGGGGAAGAGGGAGGCGGTGAGGGGGAGTGAGTAAACCTTAGTCTCATCATAATTGGCTCAAAGAGGGAATAACATACACACTCAATTGGGTATAGAAATCTATGTTACCCTATACAAAAGTAGAAGGGGAAAGGAGAGGGGATAGAAGGGAGGGCAGATTGGGGGAGAGGGTAGTCAGAAGCAAAACATTTTTCGGGAGAGACAGGGTGAAAAGAGAGAAGGAATAGAATAAACATGGGGAGAATGGGAAGGAGAGAAATACAGTTAGCAATAGTAACTATGAAAAAATTTTGAAGCAAATTTCTCTGATAAAGGATTCATCTCTCAAACATATAGAGAACTGAGTCAAATTTATAAAAATTAGAGCCATTCCCCAACTGATAAATGTTCAAAATATATGAACAGTTTTTGAATGAAGTAGTCAAAACTATCTATAGCCATAGGGGAGAAAATGTTCAGACTCACTACTGATTGGAGAAACACAAATTAAAACAATTCTGAGCTATTACCTCATGCCACTAGATTGGCTAGTAGGACAGAAAAGGAAAATCACAAATGGTGGAGGGATGTAGAAAAAATGAGACATTAATGCACTGTTGGTGGAGTTATGAACTGATTGAGCCATTTTGTAGAACAATATGAAACTATGCCCAAAGGGCTATAAAACCATGCATATCCTTTGACCTAGCAATACCACCACTAGATCTGTATCCCAAAAGAGATAAAAACCAAAAATATGCACGTACAAAATCTACATATATGTACAAAAATCTTTATAGCAGCTCTTTTCTGTTGGCAAAGAAATGAAGTTGAGAGGATGACTATCAATTGGGGAATGGCTGAACAAATTATGGTGTATGATTGTGATGGAATATTATTGTGCTATAAGAAATGATGACTAGGATGCTCTCAGAAAAACCTGTAAAGATGTACATGAGCTGAAGCAAAGTGAAATGTACTGTGTACAAAATAACAGCAATATTGTATGGTGATCAGCTGTGAATGACCTAGCTATTCTCAGCAATAAAATGATCCAAGACAACTGTAAAAGACTCATGATGAAAAATACTATCCATCCCCAGAAAAAGAACTGATAGTGTCTGAACACAAATTGAAGCATACTTTTCATTACTTTATTTTTCTTCAGTTTTTTTAAGTCTTTGTTTTCTTTCACAACATTACTAATATGGAAATGTTTTGCGTCACTACCCATGTATAACCTACATTGAATTGCTTGCCTTCTTAATGGGGGGGGGGGTGGGAAGATAGGAAGGGAGAGAATTTTGAGCTCAAAATTTTAAAAATTAATGTTAAAAATTGTTTTAAATGTAACTGGGGAAAATCAAATACTAAATTTAAAAAAGAAGTGACTTGATAAATTCTCTTAACAGCCCAGAATTGATAAAAGTGTCCATATGTCACATATAGGGAAACTGAATCTTTGAAGGGTTGAACTTAAATGGTGGTCAAAATACAATAATGACTTTCAAAATTAAGAAGGGCACAGATGATGATTCTGATATCTGAATACTAGCCAGCCAAAGAAGGACACTATGGTACCCTGAAATATATTTTAAATTCTTATTAAAAGTTTTTACTTTTTCAGTATTGATTT